>NC_136598.1:28384876-28479876 GCF_910589615.1 Taurulus bubalis
ACTAGTTACTGACCACTGGTTACTGACCACTGGTTACTGACCACTGGTTACAGACCACTAGTTACTGACCACTAGTTACTGACCACTGGTTACTGACCACTGGTTACTGACCACTAGTTACTGGTTACTGGTTACTGATCACTGGTTACTGACCACTGGCTACTGACCACTGGTTACAGACCACTGGTTACAGACCACTGATTACTGGTTACTGACCACTGGTTACAGACCACTGGTTACAGACCACTGATCACTGGTTACTGACCACTGGCTACTGACCACTGGTTACAGACCACTGGTTACTGACCACTGGTTACTGACCACTAGTTACTGGTTACTGGTTACTGACCACTGGTTACTGACCACTGGTTACTGATCACTGGTTACTGACCACTAGTTACTGACCACTAGTTACTGACCACTGGTTACTGATCACTGGTTACTGATCACTTACTGATCAGTAATGCCAAAACATAAGAGACGACCTTTCAGAATAAAAGCTCACCTTCTTCGCAGCGTCATCCAGCGAGTTCTTCACCGCGGCTCCGTCCCATTTATCTATTTTCACGGGTTTCTCATCGATCCTCCACTGGAACACAGAGACAAACACTTCATAGGGATTGAGGATTATTACTATTGACTGTTCTCATCAGCAGCTAATCATCTTAAATAGCATGTTTCCTGGATGGAGGCTGGTGCAGCTGCTAGCAGTAGCTAAGCGTTAGCTTCGCCGGCTAACAGCAACGGCGGCTCTCAGAGAGCTGACAGTATAAATAAATAAAAGCCGGGTCTTTTCTTTCTATCTGACGGGAAACAATCAAACTTGAAGCCTCACTTTCTCCATTAGTCCGCTCTTTCCGTTCCTCGCAGCCGCCATCTTGTCTTCCGCTCCGAACACGGGCCTGTGACCTGGACGTATCTGATTGGCTCTCGCCGACGTCGGAAGGAACGCCCACCTGTGATATCGCACGTCATCGCGTCCGCGTGCCCGAGTGCGCGCGCTCTTTGGATTTGCTCGTCCACAAAACATTAAAAAAAACACTAAATGTTTATAAAAGGACATAAAAACATTGAAAAAAACAAATTTGATAAAACAAAAATATATTTAAAATGTGTTACTTTAAGTCACAGGCGGAAGAATCTCACTTACTTTCAACCATCTAACGCTATAATTCATAATATTACCGATGACTCCTATTCAAGTTGTGTTATTGACATTGGGCAGGTCTCCGCTGCCTTCAAAGTACACAGGAAGGCATATGACGTCATCTGTAGGCTACTTGTAGTTTACAGACCTCATTTGGGTTTATTCATGCGTTTATGAATATATATTCATGTAGAAATGTGTGTGTAGCTGCATCCTTTGATCTTTTTATGTTGTTGTTTTAAGGTGTTTTATGTTGTGAAGACCAAAATCAAATTGAAACACAAGTTTTTCTTCTAATATTTTGGTGACTTTAATCTCAGACTCTCAGAGTTCTTTGACCTTTGACCTTCATCCTGTTTGATCCAGAAGTTTCCGGTTAAATCAGATTTCATCAAACTGCTAAAACCTTCTTAAAGCTTTTGTTTACATGTTCATCCCCAACACACAGGTCTCTCCTGATGCACACCGCTCTGAGACTACACTACCCATGAGCCTCAGCGGCCACGGAGCAGAGTCCAGGATCCAACTAACGTTCAGACTGGAAGACCGTGAGCACAGAGCTGGACCAGTAACGTAGTGGGAGCAGGTACTGGGCCCCTGAAGACCCAGACCTCCAGGAAGCCCTGGAGACCCAGACCTCCAGGAACCTCCAGGAATCCCTGAGGACCCAGACCTCCAGGAACATTCAGGAATCCCTGAAGACCCTAGACCTCCAGGAACCTTCAGGAACCCCTGAAGACCCCAGACCTCCAGGAACCTTCAGGAACCCCTGAAGACCCAGACCTCCAGGAACCTTCAGGAACCCCTGAAGACCCCAGACCTCCAGGAACCTTCAGGAACCCCTGAAGACCCAGACCTCCAAGAACCCATGAAGACCCAGACCTCCAGGAACCTTCAGGAACCTCTGAAGACCCAGACCTCCAGGAACCCCTGAAGACCCCAGACCTCCAGGAACCCCTGAAGACCCCAGACCTCCAGGAACCCCTGAAGACCCAGACTTCCAGGAACCCCTGAAGACCCCAGACCTCCAGGAACCTTCATGAACCCCTGAAGACCTAGACCTCCAGGAACCCCTGAAGACCCCAGACCTCCAGGAACCTCCGAAGACCTAGACCTCCAGGAACCCATGAAGACCCAGACCTCCAGGAACCTCTGAAGACCCAGACCTCCAGGAACCCATGAAGACCCAGACCTCCAGGAACCTCTGAAGACCCAGACCTCCAGGAACCCATGAAGACCCAGACCTCCAGGAACCCATGAAGACCCAGACCTCCAGGAACCCATGAAGACCCAGACCTCCAGGAACCCATGAAGACCCAGACCTCCAGTTGACACAGCAACAGTTCCCTCTAGATCTTTGGTGGGTTTCGTCCGTTCGTCTCCAGACATGAATTCAGATTTCAGACCGCAGCCGACTTTCATTCAGTTTTTGGTGGTTTGCTGGTGAAAAGATCAAACACATGTTCAGTTCTTTCCCTCAACAGAAGATCAAACACATGTTCAGTTCTTTCCCTCAACAGAAGATCAAACACATGTTCAGTTCTTTCCCTCAACAGCGTTTTAAAAACTACAATTAAAGTTTCCCGTCGTGTAAAAACATTCAAACCTTTTGTCACTTTGCATATTTGAACCACCTCCCGTCCGTCTTTGAACCACCTCCCGTCCGTGGTTCAACAAGACCCCTCTCTCTCTAGTGCTTCTTGTTGATTCGTCGGGATCTCCTCAGGCCACGCCTCCTGCGCTGGTTCTGGTTGGACATCCAGGACCGCAGGAAGTACTTGGCGGGGCTCCCCTGGCGGTCGGCGGCGGTCTGGTTCTCCCGGTCGAACTGTCTCTGCAGCTTCAGGGCGACGACCCGGTCCCGGCGCTCCTGCTGGACCCGACGGACGTACCGCTCGTCGAAGGCCTCCTGGCCGGCCGACCGGCTCCTCTTCGGGTCCGGGTCCCGCTCCGAGTCCAGGTGTTTGGTCTTCTGCTCCCGCTTCTTGCCCCTCCTCGAGGTAGACCGGTTGCGGAGGAGGCCGCCGTCGGACTCCTTCCTCGGACTCTGCGAGTCCTTTGGCACTAACTTGCAGGACTGGAAACCGGAGTTCTTAGCGTACGGCGAGAACGACCGTTTTCGGCTAAAAAGCGATCCGCCGCCCCCGCCGGATTCGGGAGCGCCCGCCGTGGGCTCGAAGTCGGAGCTCCCTTTGAAAGCGGCCTCGCCGCCGTAGCGGATCGCGGGGACCCGGATCTTCACGGACTGCTTCTGGAAAGAGTCCGCGTCTCCAGCCGGAGGTTCGAACAGCAGCCTCCTCTTGTTGGCGACCCTCACGCCGTCCGGCGGGGACCGGCGGGCCTTGGCGTCCTCGCCGGTCTTGTCGTTGACGGGGCTCGTCAGCGTGGCCTTGGAGTTCACCTTGAGGCTCTGGCGGTCCAGTTCGATCTGCCTCCACTTCTGCAGGACGGCCGGACTGGCCTCGTAGCTGGTGGCCTTCTGCAGGCCGCGGGTCAGGTTCCTGGGCGTGGACTTCACCACGGCGGGCTCCAGCAGACGGCCGTCCGGCAGGCGTTTGGGCGGCGTGCACGGCGAGCATACGATGGGCTTGAAGTGGTTCAGTTCTTCGGAGATGCTGTCGTTGCTCTCGGGGCTGATGGAGCGCTCGGGCCGGGCGACGCCCGCGGGAGTCGACCCCGACGAGACGACGGGGCGCCAGGTGAGCCGGCGGTCGGCGGTGACGGGAGCCGAGACGGACCGGCTGTTCTCCGAGGAGAGGAGGATCCCTGCTGCGTAACTGTGACTGATGCCGACCTGGAGGACCAGAGAGGAAAAACAGACCGTCAGGTTCTATCATGCAGCCCATATGACACGACTCTGGTTGTATAGAAGTCTATTCTTCATGTGTTAAAGCTGCATTCTTTCTCCTGGCCACCAGGGGGTGACTCCTCTGGTTGTATAGAAGTATATATAAATGACTACTTCTCTCTTGATTTATTCCCTCAGTAAATATTGTAAACATGAGTATGCTTTAGAGCGAAAAAAAAAGTATAAATGTTTTGAGAGAAAAAAAGCCAGAATGTTGAGAAAAGAAAATTGGAATGTTGACAAAAAAATTGGAATGTTTTCAGAAAAATGTTGACAAAAAGAAGTTTGGATGCATAGTCAGAATGTTCATGGAAAGTAAGTTGGAATCTTTAGAAAAAGTTGTAACGCTGCAAAAAAGTTGTAAAGTTTTGAGAAAGAAAGTTTGCGTATTTACGGAAAGTAAGTTGGCATTTTTGGCGGGGGAAAAAGTCGGAATGTTGCAAAAACAGTCGAAATATTGAGGGAAAAGTTTGCATCTTTTGAGAAAATTGGGGGAATAAGGAACTTCCACAAACCACTACACACTTATTGGAGCCATTAAAAGTAAAAACTAGTTTTCCTTAACCAACCAGTCGGTTTAAAAGAAGAAGTTGAATGTCAGGAGAGTAAAAGTACCTTCTGAAGGAAGTATATATATATATATATATATATATATATATATATATATATATATATATATATCCAGGTGGTGTAACTTACTCGGTCGATGAGGGCCGGCTGGGTGACAACCTTCGTCTTCCCCCCTCGGTCCTCCACTGGCTCGCTGCAGCTCTGGCTCCTCTGAGCACCACTGAAGAAGAAGAACACAGTCAGCTGGTGTCCAATGACGTCACATGACACCATGACGTTGCATGACACCATGATGTCACATGACATGACGACGTCGTGTGTCGTGTCACATGACACCGTGACGACACGTCACACGACATCACGACGCCACATGACACAATGACGTACATGACACGACGACGTCACGTGACACGGCGACGTCACGTGACATGACGACGTCACGTGACATGACGACGTCACATGACACCACATGACGGCACATGTTACCACATGACACCATGACGTCACGTGACGCGACAACGTCACGTGACACGACAACGTCACCTGACACCACATGACACCACGTGACGTCACATGTTACGTGACATCACATGTCACGACGACGTCACGTGACACGGCGCCGTCAAGTGACACGGTGACGTCACGTGACACGACGGTCACATGACAGCATGACGTCACATGACACCTTGACGTCACATGACAGCACGACGTCAAATGACACCTTGACGTCACATGACAGCATGACAGCATGACGTCACATGACGTCACGTGACACGGCGACGTCACGTGACACGGCGCCATCACGTGACACAGCGTCGTCACGTGACACGGCAACGTCACGTGACACGGCGACGTCACGTGACACGACGGTCACATGACAGCATGACGTCAAATGACACCATGACGTCACATGACAGCATGACGTCACATGACACCATGACGTCACATGACACCATGACGTCACATGACGTCACATGACACCGTGACGTCACATGACATCATGACGTCACTTGACACCACGTGACGTCACATGTTACATGACATCACATGACACGGCGACGTCACGTGACACGACGGTCACATGACACCACGACGTCACATGACGTCACATGACACCATGACGTCACATGATACGATGACGTCACATGACAGCATGATGTCGCCGAGCTCACCTCGAGAGGCCGACGGAGCTTTTGGTTTTCCTGATGAAGGCCGAGATGTTCCTGATCCTCCTGCTGAACGGCTCCTCGTTCTCCGAGTCGGACAGAACCCCCTGAAGAACAAGGTATATATGTGTGTGTGTGTGTATATATATATATATATATATATATATATATATATATATATATATATATATATACACACACACACACATATATATATATATACACATACATACATATATATATATATAAAATGTACATAAAACACAGGTCTTACTGGCTCTTCATCATGTCGGACCGACTCGTCTTTACAGTTCCTCCTCTTCAGCTCGTCTCTCTCCTCGGACGCCACCTGAAACACAAACCCTGTCAGTCCCTGAACGCACCACACGCTGCTGTTCAGGGACAGCAGTAAACCGGACGCACCTTGTGTTTGCTGGCCGGTGCCGATAAAACGTCAACGCATTTTGGGACGAGAGCCGGAGAAACGAAGCACTCTGAGGAGACGGAAGAAAAAACAAACATAGACGTAGATCAACAATACAACACAAATATAAACTTATATGAACAATATAATAACTACTTTTCAGGGTGAATAAATAATAATGCTGACACCGTTGTGAAATAGAATACATATATAAAGTAGAAAACAACAAGGATTAAAGACAGGAGTACAAGTATAAAGTGTATAATAAGTAAGAAGAGTAATACTGAGTAATATATACGCAAGTAGTAGTATTGTAGTAGTAGTATTGTAGTGTAGTAATGGTGTAATACTGTAGTACTAGAGTAATACTGTAGTACTACAGCTCCTCTACAGACAACATGTCTGGACTTGTCCTCCAGCTCTTAATGAATCTGACCCATTAGAACCAGTTGGTTCTGAGGTCAGTTCTTACTGCGGGTCTCTCTCCTGTGGGCCCACTCAGCTGACTGCAGGTCAGTTCTTACTGCGGGTCTCTCTCCTGTGGGCCCACTCAGCTGATTGCAGGTCAGTTCTTACTGCGGGTCTCTCTCCTGTGGGCCCACTCAGCTGACTGCAGGTCAGTTCCTCCTGCAGGTTCATGACCTCCTGGTTAAACTTATATTAAAGTTACACTCTACGCGGTTGGCTAGTGAAACAAACACCCGGCGGGCTGCACTGCCACGGCGGGCTGTGCGCGGCCGCCTCCCCGGTTCCCACACCGACCTCTCCGGCTGTCGCGGTCCCTCCTGCCCGCCCCGCTGCCGCTCCTCTCGGGCTCGCTCCTCCTCCGCAGCCGCTCTCCGCTGCCGGGGCGTCTCAGGGCTTGTCTGCCGGGCGGGTGCGCGCAGGGCGGGCTGCCGCCGGGCTGTCTGCCCGCGCACCTCTTCGGCTCGTTCTCCGGCGGGCTGGACGCGGACCCGCGCCCCGCTACGGGCCCGTACCGGGGCTCTCCGCTGGCCGGTGTCCCGGGCCGTTCGGCGGACCCTGCGGTCGCCATCTTGCCTGGTTAGTCTTCTCGCTCTCAAAACAAACCCCGCCCTCCCCGCCGCCGAAATTGCGCGATCGCTGCGCAGATTGGATGCGCGCGCAGCCCGCCAACAGCGTAGCTGGAACGCGGCGGGAGCCGTCCTCTGACGTCAGACTCGGGTAAAGCTTCAAAATAAAACGCGTTTACTTTATTTCATTACGACCGTAACGAACTTAAAACATCTGCTATTAATGTATGGCACATGATATACGTATACATATAAATTTAAATATATGCATATTGCCTGTATATTATCTGTACATTGTGTCTCTGTCCAATTAACATATAACAAAATACATAAAACAAATACGAGGTACAATATTTTAACATCCCCAAACACATTAAATCATATTTATAAACGTATGTAATGAATACAAATTAACTTATGTTTTCATCGTTATAGGTTTTATTTCCGGATCCCAGGCGGCAGCAGAGTGGCGGGAACCGGAAGTACATCTTTTTAACCGTCGAGGAAGAAAGAAGAACAACAACAATGGCGGACAGCAATGACATGCGCCGCTAGAGGAAAGTCACGCAGGTGAAACACACCTGCAGACGAACAGGTTGAATATTTAAGCTGTGGTTTTAAACCGGAAACGATCAGTACGTCATGTGTTCACCTGTTAAGCTCACGCACTGTTTCAGGGGACGATTCATGGAGTAACACATGAGTGGTAACAGAGTCTTTAGTGTGAAACGCATTACAGTTGAACAAATAAGAAGAAGTGAGAATTTTTAAATGGAGTTAATATGATTTGGTATATTGTGTCTTTTTTTACCAGTTAGACTGTGCAGATAAGCAGTTAATTATATAATATTATACAATATTTAATCTATCAATTAAACTACTAAATAAGTGAAAATCCTGTTAAAGTACAAATGATGTTTACTAAATTAAAAGCCATTGAACCATTGAGATAAACCATACAAACATAGAACGATGATTCATAATGAATTAAAAACACATTTCTGTTAAATCCCTGAATAAAAACAAAGCCCTGGGCTGTCCTACATCTGGGTGAACCGGTTCAATGGGGGTCATGGTGGAGGTCTAGTCCACCGAGACCTGAAGCTCCTGCCACTAAAACCCCCTCAGGACCAAGAAACCACATTGACACGCTGCCTGATCCGCTGCTTTGCTTTGTGTGTTCATGCGGTCCTGGTCTAGGTCCTGGTCTAGGTCCTGCTTTAGGTCTGGGTCCTGGTCTAGGTCGTAGTCTGGGTCCTGCTCTAGGTCCTGGTCCAGGTCCTGATGCAGGGCGGCAGGCCCGTGGTGGAGGTGGTGCGTCTGGGCCTGGTCTCCTACCGGGAGGCTCTGCGGCTGCAGCAGGTCTACGTGGACCGGCATCGGTCCGGCCCAGCTCACGCCCTCCTGCTGTGCCAGCACCCGGCGGTCTACACCACGGGGATCCGGCAGCAGCCCTACCCGGGTCCACTGCTGGACCGGCTCCGCCTGCTGGGGGCCGACGTGCACCGCACCAACCGAGGAGGACTCATCACCTTCCACGGGCCGGGACAGCTGGTCTGCTACCCGGTGCTGCACCTGGGCAGCTTCAAGAAGGTGAGGGGCTCCACCCGCCCTGGGCTGGAGTTCAACGACCTGTGTCATAACCTGTGTCATAACATGTAATAACCTGTGTCATAACATGTGTCATAACATGTAATAACCTGTTTTCATAACATGTCATGACATGTGTATTAACATGTGTAATGACCTGTGTAATGACATGTATTGACGTGTAATAACATGTATCAATGTGTCATAACATGTAATAACATGTATGAACATGTAATGACATGTATTGACGTGTAATAACATGTATCAATGTGTAATAACATGTAATAACATGTATTAATGTGTACTAACATGTAATAACATGTATGAACATGTAATAACATGTACCAATGTGTAATAACATGTATGAACATGTATGAACATGTAATGACATGTATTGACGTGTAATAACATGTATTAATGTGTAATAACATGTATTAATGTGTACTAACATGTAATAACATGTATGAACATGTAATAACATGTGCCAATGTGTAATAACATGTATGAACATGTATGAACATGTAATGACATGTATTGACGTGTAATAACATGTATTAATGTGTACTAACGTGTGTTCTGCCCCCAGAGCGTGCGCTGGTACGTGTCTGAGCTGGAGGAGACCGTCATCTCCGTCTGCAGCAGGCTGGGTGTGGAGGCGTCCTCGTCTCCTCTCACCGGCGTCTGGGTCGCAGACAACAAGATCTGTGCCATCGGTACGACGCCGAACATCTTCACTCAGCGGTTCAACCGTTTGGTTCAATCCAGTGAATTCATCAATGTATTCCAACTTTGGGATGAGGTGAAATAGTTACAGTCCTGCTGAGGTGTAAAGTAAATAGGATCTGTGGTTTCATTTATTATGTCTCAATCTCTAGTTTCAGAGAGCGGGGTATGTATGTTTTAGAGCGGGTATGTTTTAGAGCGGGTATGCTGTAGAGCGGGTATGTTTTAGAGCGGGTATGCTGTAGAGCGGGTATGTTTTAGAGCGGGTATGTTTTAGAGCGGGTATGCTTTAGATCGGGGTATGTTTTAGATCGGGTATGTTTTAGAGCGGGTATGCTTTAGATCGGGGTATGTTTTAGATCGGGTATGCTGTAGAGCGGGTATGTTTTAGATCGGGTATGTTTTAGATCGGGTATGCTTTAGAGCGGGTATGCTTTAGAGCGGGGTATGCTTTAGATCCGGGTATGCTTTAGATCCGGGTATGCTTTAGAGCGGGTATGCTGTAGAGCGGGTATGCTGTAGATCGGGGTATGATTTAGAGCGGGTATGCTGTAGAGCGGGTATGCTTTAGATCCGGGTATGCTGTAGAGCGGGTATGCTGTAGAGCGGGTATGCTTTAGATCGGGGTTTGCTGTAAAGCGGGTATGCTGTAGAGCGGGTATGCTGTAGAGCGGGTATGCTTTAGAGCGGGTATGCTTTAGAGCGGGTATGCTTTAGATCGGGGTTTGCTGTAGAGCGGGTATGCTGTAGAGCGGGGTATGATTTAGAGCGGGTATGCTGTAGAGCGGGGTATGATTTAGAGCGGGTATGCTTTAGAGCGGGTATGCTTTAGAGCGGGTATGCTGTAGAGCGGGTATGCTGTAGAGCGGGGTATGATTTAGAGCGGGTATGCTTTAGAGCGGGTATGCTGTAGAGCGGGGTATGCTGTAGAGCGGGTATGCTGTAGAGCGGGGTATGATTTAGAGCGGGTATACTGTAGAGCGGGGTATGATTTAGAGCGGGTATGCTGTAGAGCGGGTATGCTTTAGAGCGGGTATGCTGTAGAGCGGGTATGCTGTAGAGCGGGGTATGCTGTAGAGCGGGGTATGATTTAGAGCGGGTATGCTTTAGAGCGGGTATGCTGTAGAGCGGGTATGCTGTAGAGCGGGTATGCTGTAGAGCGGGGTATGATTTAGAGCGGGTATGCTGTAGAGCGGGTATGCTGTAGAGCGGGGTATGCTTTAGAGCGGGTATGCTGTAGAGCGGGGTATGCTGTAGAGCGGGTATGCTGTAGAGCGGGGTATGCTGTAGAGCGGGTATGCTGTAGAGCGGGGTATGATTTAGAGCGGGTATGCTGTAGAGCGGGGTATGATTTAGAGCGGGTATGCTGTAGAGCGGGTATGCTTTAGAGCGGGTATGCTTTAGAGCGGGTATGCTGTAGAGCGGGTATGCTGTAGAGCGGGGTATGCTGTAGAGCGGGGTATGATTTAGAGCGGGTATGCTTTAGAGCGGGTATGCTTTTGAGCGGGGTATGCTGTAGAGCGGGTATGCTGTAGAGCGGGGTATGCTGTAGAGCGGGTATGCTGTAGAGCGGGTATGCTGTAGAGCGGGTATGATTTAGAGTGGGGTATGATTTAGAGCGGGTATGCTGTAGAGTGGGTATGCTGTAGAGCAGGGTTTGCTTTAGAGCGGGGTATGATTTAGAGCGGGTATGCTGTAGAGCGGGTATGCTGTAGAGCGGGGTTTGCTTTAGAGCGGGTATGCTTTAGAGCGGGTATGCTGTAGAGCGGGTATGCTGTAGAGCGGGGTTTGCTTTAGAGCGGGTATGCTGTAGAGCGGGTATGCTGTAGAGCGGGGTATGCTTTAGAGCGGGTATGCTGTAGAGCAGGGTATGCTTTAGAGCGGGGTATGCTTTAGAGCGGGTATGCTTTAGAGCGGGTATGCTGTAGAGCGGGTATGCTGTAGAGCGGGGTATGCTTTAGAGCGGGTATGCTGTAGAGCAGGGTATGCTTTAGAGCGGGTATGCTGTAGAGCGGGATTTGCTGTAGAGCGGGTATGCTGTAGAGCAAGGTATGCTTTAGAGCGGGTATGCTGTAGAGCGGGGTATGATTTAGAGCGGGTATGCTGTAGAGCGGGGTATGCTGTAGAGCGGGTATGCTGTAGAGCGGGGTATGATTTAGAGCGGGTATGCTGTAGAGCGTGTATGCTGTAGAGCGGGTATGCTGTAGAGCGGGGTATGATTTAGAGCGGGTATGCTGTAGAGCGTGTATGCTGTAGAGCGTGTATGCTGTAGAGCGGGGTATGATTTAGAGCGGGTATGCTGTAGAGCGGGTATGCTGTAGAGCGGGGTGTGCTGTAGAGCGGGTATGCTGTAGAGCGGGGTATGATTTAGAGCGGGTATGCTGTAGAGCGGGTATGCTGTAGAGCGGGTATGCTGTAGAGCGGGTATGCTGTAGAGCGGGGTATGCTTTAGAGCGGGTATGCTTTAGAGCGGGTATGCTTTAGATCGGGGTTTGCTGTAGAGCGGGTATGCTTTAGATCGGGGTATGCTGTAGAGCGGGTATGCTTTAGAGCGGGTATGCTGTAGAGCGGGTATGCTTTAGAGCGGGTATGCTTTAGAGCGGGTATGCTGTAGAGCGGGTATGCTTTAGATCGGGTATGCTTTAGAGCGGGTATGCTGTAGAGCGGGTATGCTTTAGATCGGGTATGCTTTAGATCGGGGTTTGCTGTAGAGCGGGTATGCTGTAGAGCGGGTATGCTTTAGAGCGGGTATGCTTTAGATCGGGTATGCTTTAGATCGGGGTTTGCTGTAGAGCGGGTATGCTTTAGAGCGGGTATGCTTTAGAGCGGGTATGCTTTAGAGCGGGTATGCTTTAGATCGGGGTTTGCTGTAGAGCGGGTATGCTTTAGATCGGGGTATGCTTTAGAGCGGGTATGCTGTAGAGCAGGGTATGCTTTAGAGCGGGTATGCTGTAGAGCGGGATTTGCTGTAGAGCGGGTATGCTGTAGAGCAAGGTATGCTTTAGAGCGGGTATGCTGTAGAGCGGGGTATGATTTAGAGCGGGTATGCTGTAGAGCGGGGTATGCTGTAGAGCGGGTATGCTGTAGAGCGGGGTATGATTTAGAGCGGGTATGCTGTAGAGCGTGTATGCTGTAGAGCGGGTATGCTGTAGAGCGGGGTATGATTTAGAGCGGGTATGCTGTAGAGCGTGTATGCTGTAGAGCGTGTATGCTGTAGAGCGGGGTATGATTTAGAGCGGGTATGCTGTAGAGCGGGTATGCTGTAGAGCGGGGTGTGCTGTAGAGCGGGTATGCTGTAGAGCGGGGTATGATTTAGAGCGGGTATGCTGTAGAGCGGGTATGCTGTAGAGCGGGTATGCTGTAGAGCGGGTATGCTGTAGAGCGGGGTATGCTTTAGAGCGGGTATGCTTTAGAGCGGGTATGCTTTAGATCGGGGTTTGCTGTAGAGCGGGTATGCTTTAGATCGGGGTATGCTGTAGAGCGGGTATGCTTTAGAGCGGGTATGCTGTAGAGCGGGTATGCTTTAGAGCGGGTATGCTTTAGAGCGGGTATGCTGTAGAGCGGGTATGCTTTAGATCGGGTATGCTTTAGAGCGGGTATGCTGTAGAGCGGGTATGCTTTAGATCGGGTATGCTTTAGATCGGGGTTTGCTGTAGAGCGGGTATGCTTTAGAGCGGGTATGCTTTAGATCGGGGTTTGCTGTAGAGCGGGTATGCTTTAGATCGGGGTATGCTGTAGAGCGGGTATGCTTTAGAGCGGGTATGCTTTAGAGCGGGTATGCTGTAGAGCGGGTATGCTTTAGATCGGGTATGCTTTAGAGCGGGTATGCTGTAGAGCGGGTATGCTTTAGATCGGGTATGCTTTAGATCGGGGTTTGCTGTAGAGCGGGTATGCTTTAGAGCGGGTATGCTTTAGATCGGGGTTTGCTGTAGAGCGGGTATGCTTTAGATCGGGTATGCTGTAGAGCGGGTATGCTTTAGAGCGGGTATGCTGTAGAGCGGGTATGCTTTAGATCGGGTATGCTTTAGAGCGGGTATGCTGTAGAGCGGGTATGCTTTAGAGCGGGTATGCTTTAGAGCGGGTATGCTGTAGAGCGGGTATGCTTTAGAGCGGGTATGCTTTAGAGCGGGTATGCTTTAGAGCGGGTATGCTGTAGAGCGGGTATGCTTTAGAGCGGGTATGCTGTAGAGCGGGTATGCTTTAGAGCGGGTATGCTTTAGAGCGGGTATGCTGTAGAGCGGGTATGCTTTAGAGCGGGTATGCTTTAGAGCGGGTATGCTGTAGAGCGGGTATGCTTTAGAGCGGGTATGCTTTAGATCCGGGTATGCTGTAGAGCGGGGTATGATTTAGATCGGGGTTTGCTGTAGAGCGGGGTTTGATTTAGAGCGGGTATGCTGTAGAGCGGGGTATGATTTAGAGCGGGTATGCTTTAGAGCGGGTATGCTGTAGAGCGGGTATGCTGTAGAGCGGGTATGCTGTAGAGCGGGGTATGATTTAGAGCGGGTATGCTGTAGAGCGGGGTATGATTTAGAGCGGGTATGCTGTAGAGCGGGTATGCTGTAGAGCGGGTATGCTGTAGAGCGGGGTATGATTTAGAGCGGGTATGCTGTAGAGCGGGTATGCTGTAGAGCGGGTATGCTGTAGAGCGGGTATGCTGTAGAGCGGGGTATGCTGTAGAGCGGGTATGCTTTAGAGCGGGTATGCTGTAGAGCGGGTATGCTTTTGAGCGGGGTATGATTTAGAGCGGGTATGCTTTAGAGCGGGTATGCTTTTGAGCGGGGTATGCTTTAGAGCGGGTATGCTGTAGAGCGGGTATGCTGTAGAGCGGGGTATGCTGTAGAGCGGGTATGCTGTAGAGCGGGGTATGCTTTAGAGCGGGTATGCTGTAGAGCGGGTATGCTGTAGAGCGGGGTATGCTGTAGAGCGGGTATGCTTTAGAGCGGGTATGCTTTAGAGCGGGTATGCTGTAGAGCGGGTATGCTGTAGAGCGGGGTTTGCTTTAGAGCGGGTATGCTTTAGAGCGGGTATGCTGTAGAGCGGGTATGCTGTAGAGCGGGTATGCTTTAGAGCGGGTATGCTGTAGAGCGGGTATGCTTTAGAGCGGGTATGCTGTAGAGCGGGTATGCTGTAGAGCGGGTATGCTGTAGAGCGGGGTGTGCTTATGCTTTAGAGCGGGAAAAAAAGAAAGTCTGAATGTTCTGAGAGAAAGTTGAACATTAGAAGGTAGACATGAATCTGTTCACAAACCCCTTCAGTCAGCAGAAATGTATTCCACGTCATGAATGCTTCCATTATTTTGTCCCAGATCCTGTTAAATAATTATTACCAGGTAACCGTGGTAACTTGAGGTCGGTAGAAGTAATATAAAGCTGAACTTCCTGCAGGTGGAGGGTTCAAGTCCTTTTCCTGAAACCTCTCGCTGTCTTTCAGGAATCCACTGCGGCCGCTACGTCACGTCTCACGGCCTGGCTCTGAACTGCAACACCGACATGTCGTGGTTCGACCACGTCGTGCCCTGCGGCATTGTGGGTAAAGGGGTGACGTCGCTGAGCGCCGAGCTGCAGAGGGACGTCGGCGTGGAGGAGGCCGTCCCTCACCTGCTGGACGCCTTCCGGGATCGGTTCAACTGCCGCCTGACGGACGGCGGAGGATCGTCGGCGTAGAAACGGGCTTCAGAGTCGACGTTGTCACGTCTGCCTCATGCACTCGATCATCCTGGAACCCTTTGAAGTTTACAACCTGAGTTCATAGCTTTAAAGGTCTTTCCTTCCTACTCATTAAAATCCTCTGAATTGTACCAAAACTCACTGAACACCTCATTGTGTTACGCCAGGGCTGGTTACATGGAGTCTCAACATGCAGACTGTTCTCAACACGCAGACTGTTCTCAAGACGCAGACTGTTCTCAACACGCAGACTGTTCTCAACACGCAGACTGTTCTCATGCAGACTGTTCTCAAGACGCAGACTGTTCTCAACACGCAGACTGTTCTCAACACGCAGACTGTTCTCATGCAGACTGTTCTCAAGACGCAGACTGTTCTCAACACGCAGACTGTTCTCAAGACGCAGACTGTTCTCATGCAGACTGTTCTCAAGACGCAGACTGTTCTCATGCAGACTGTTCTCAACACGCAGACTGTTCTCATGCAGACTGTTCTCAAGACGCAGACTGTTCTCAAGACGCAGACTGTTCTCAACACGCAGACTGTTCTCAAGACGCAGACTGTTCTCAACACGCAGACTGTTCTCATGCAGACTGTTCTCAACACGCAGACTGTTCTCAAGACGCAGACTGTTCTCAACACGCAGACTGTTCTCAACACGCAGACTGTTCTCATGCAGACTGTTCTCAAGACGCAGACTGTTCTCATGCAGACTGTTCTCAACACACAGACTGTTCTCAAGACGCAGACTGTTCTCAAGACGCAGACTGTTCTCAACATGCAGACTGTCCTCAACACGCAGACTGTTCTCAACACGCAGACTGTTCTCAACATGCAGACTGTCCTCAACACGCAGACTGTTCTCAACACGCAGACTGTTCTCATGCAGACTGTTCTCAACATGCAGACTGTTCTCAACATGCAGACTGTTCTCATGCAGACTGTTCTCAACATGCAGACTGTTCTCAACACGCAGACTGTTCTCAACATGCAGACTGTTCTCATGCAGACTTCTCAATACGCAAACTGTTCTCATGCAGCCTGTTCTCAACACGCAGACTGTTCTCAACACGCAGACTGTTCTCAACATGCAGACTGTTCTCAAAATGCAGACTGTTCTCATGCAGACTTCTCAATACGCAAACTGTTCTCATGCAGCCTGTTCTCAACACGCAGACTGTTCTCAATATGCAGACTGTTCACATGCAGACTGTTCTCAACACGCAGACTGTTCTCAACACGCAGACTGTTCTCAACATGCAGACTGTTCTCAACACGCAGACTGTTCTCAACATGCAGACTGTTCTCAACACGCAGACTGTTCTCAACACGCAGACTGTTCTCAACATGCAGACTGTTCTCATGCAGACTGTTCTTAACATGTAGACTGTTCTCATGCATACTGTTCTCAACACGCAGACCGTTCTCATGCAGACTGTTCTCAACATGTAGACTGTTCTCATGCAGACTGTTCTCAACATGCAGACTGTTCTCAACACGCAGACTGTTCTCATGCAGACTGTTCTCAACATGTAGACTGTTCTCATGCAGACTGTTCTCATTATGCAGCTCGTTCTCATGCAGACTGATCTCAACATGCAGACTGTTCTCATGCAGACTGTTCTAATGCAGACTGTTCTCAATTTGCAGACTGTTCTCATGCAGACTGTTCTCAATTTGCAGACTGTTCTCATGCAGACTGTTCTCAACATGTCGACTGTTCTCAACATGCAGACTGTTTTCAACACACAGACTGTTTTCATGCAGACTGTTCTCAATACGCAGACCGTTCTCATGCAGACTGTTCTCAACACGCAGACTGTTCTCAACATGCAGACTGTTCTCAACATGCAGACTGTTCTCATGCAGACTGTTCTCAACACGCAGACTGTTCTCAACATGCAGACTGTTCTCAACATGCAGACTTTCCTCAACATGCAGACCTTCTTGCTCAAATAATTCAGACTTTTCTCAACATTCTGCATTTTTTTCCTTAACATTCCAACTCTTTCTCTAAAGATTCTGACTTTCTTTCTCAACATTACGACTACATTTCTTAAAACATGATTTTTTTCTCTCTGAATATTTCGACTCCAACTTTATCTCAACGTGCCAACTTTTTTTTTTCAATTCCATATTTTTCTCAACATCCAGACTGTTCTCAACATGCAGACTTTCTTTCTAAAAACATTCAGACTTTCTTTCTAAAAAGCTGCCGCCTGACGTTGTGTCTGAAGGTTCATATTTGACGTTAAAACAGGAGCCAAACCTCTGGTTCTATGGAGCTTCATGTGTTAAAGCTGCATTCTCTCTCCTGACCACGTGACGTCACGTCTATCCCACAGTCTGTGGTTAAATACGTCAAAACACTTTAAATTGTTTATCTTTCGAATATAAAATGCGAAGGATAAAACCGTGACTTTTATTTTGGAAAACAGACCGGAAGTTCTGTATTTCCGCCTCTGCGGCTCTTAACGACGGCGCTTCTGAAACTTTGAGTTTCCTGTGTGACGTTCACGGCCCTCACGGAGAGTCGATCTCCGTAAACAGGAGATGAGACTCAGCCCGGCACGTCAACCCTGATGCTGCGGGGTCCGCGAGCCCGGCTCGGTCCGGCCGCGACGGGGGACGAGGACGCAGCGACCGGGGTCCTGGACCCGGCCCCGGACCCGCAGCTTAAGCATGCGCTGCAGCTGTGGCTGCGCTGGGACAAGGTGAGCGCGTGCGTGTCAGCCTCCAGCTGGGGTCCGGCGTTCTAACCCGGAAGTGCGTGTGAGCGCGCATGTGACGTCATACTGGTTAACATGGCCGCTGGTCCAGCCGACCCACAGATAACATGAAGTTTACTGTGACGTCACGTGTGTTCAACGGAGCTTCCGGGTTGAAGCTGTGACGTCACGTGTGTAGCAGTATAGGAGTCAGATTGAAAATGGGCGTGTCTTCCTCACCTGTCTCACCTCTCACACCTGTCTCACTTGTCTCACCTCGCACTGATTGCTTTTGTATAAAGTTAATCAATTGCTGGTCTTTAACATACATCTTTAAGGTAAGCAACACACTGAACATGACAAAAGAAGGAGTGGCTTGTCCCTCACAGGGACCCTTACTACTGAACATGACAAAAGAAGGAGGGGCTTGTCCCTCACAGGGACCCTTACTACTGAACATGACAAAAGAAGGAGGGGCTTGTCCCTCACAGGGACCCTTACTACTGAACATGACAAAAGAAGGCGTGGCTTGTCCCTCACAGGGACCCTTACTACTTAACATGACAAAAGAAGGAGTGGCTTGTCCCTCACAGGGACCCTTACTACTGAACATGACAAAAGAAGGAGTGGTTTGTCCCTCACAGGGACCCTTACTACTGAACATGACAAAAGAAGGAGGGGCTTGTCCCTCACAGGGACCCTTACTACTGAACATGACAAAAGAAGGAGTGGTTTGTCCCTCAGAGGGACCCTTACTACTGAACATGACAAAAGAAGGAGTGGTTTGTCCCTCACAGGTACCCTTACTACTGAACATGACAAAAGAAGGAGGGGCTTGTCCTTCATTGGGACCCTTACTACTGAACATGACAAAAGAAGGAGGGGCTTGTCCCTCACAGGGACCCTTACTACTGAACATGACAAAAGAAGGAGTGGCTTGTCCCTCACAGGGACCCTTACTACTGAACATGACAAAAGAAGGAGGGGCTTGTCCTTCATAGGGACCCTTACTACTGAACATGACAAAAGAAGGAGTGGCTTGTCCTTCATTGAGACCCTTACTACTGAACATGACAAAAGAAGGAGGGGCTTGTCCTTCACAGGGACCCTTACTACTGAACATGACAAAAGAAGGAGGAGCTTGTCCCTCACAGGGACCCTTACTACTGAACATGACAAAAGAAGGAGGGGCTTGTCCCTCACAGGGACCCTTACTACTGAACATGACAAAAGAAGGAGTGGCTTGTCCCTCACAGGGACCCTTACTACTGAACATGACAAAAGAAGGAGGGGCTTGTCCCTCACAGGGACCCTTACTACTGAACATGACAAAAGAAGGAGGGGCTTGTCCCTCACAGGGACCCTTACTACTGAACATGACAAAAGAAGGAGTGGCTTGTCCCTCACAGGTACCCTTACTACTGAACATGACAAAAGAAGGAGGGGCTTGTCCCTCACAGGTACCCTTACTACTGAACATGACAAAAGAAGGAGGGGCTTGTCCCTCACAGGTACCCTTACTACTGAACATGACAAAAGAAGGAGGGGCTTGTCCCTCACAGGGACCCTTACTACTGAACATGACAAAAGAAGGAGGGGCTTGTCCCTCACAGGGACCCTTACTACTGAACATGACAAAAGAAGGAGGGGCTTGTCCCTCACAGGGACCCTTACTACTGAACATGACAAAAGAAGGAGTGGCTTGTCCCTCACAGGGACCCTTACTACTGAACATGACAAAAGAAGGAGTGGCTTGTCCTTCATAGGGACCCTTACTACTGAACATGACAAAAGAAGGAGGGGCTTGTCCCTCACAGGGACCCTTACTACTGAACATGACAAAAGAAGGAGGGGCTTGTCCCTCACAGGGACCCTTACTACTGAACATGACAAAAGAAGGAGGGGCTTGTCCCTCATAGGGACCCTTACTACTGAACATGACAAAAGAAGGAGGGGCTTGTCCCTCACAGGGACCCTTACTACTGAACAGACTGTTTATGTTGTTTCCAGATAAAAGACAAATGTTTCTTCTTCAGCATGATATGAAGCTGTTTTACATTAGAATAAAATAGTCTTTAACATCTGAAAATGAATACAATATTTAATGTGACCAGTCATATAGAAGCATTACAAAAATAAAATACATCTTTTTTTTTTCTTCCCTATCATATATTTTAGATGTGTATATACTGTTATTAACTTGCTGTTGCTCCAGAGTGTTATATTGTTCTGATCACATTACTTTAAAATAAAAGTATGCGATACACTAGTTTGTACTTCTTTTGTTTTGGAGCATAATGCGATTAATCCCAGAAAAATCATGCAATTAATCAGTTAAATGTTTTCAACTTTGCCCAGCCCTAATATATATATATATATATATATATATATATATATATATATATATATATATATATATATATATATATATACACTCACACACATATATACGAACACTCACACACACATATTTATATTTACACCCACTCTGCCGTGTCGTCTTTAAAGGTCACGGGGGTTTGACCTTCACTTTAAATGTCAACAGCCGAGAAAAGATCCACACACTCAGACAGACTGTTTGATTAACTAGTTATTGATGTTTGTTATTATTATGAATAATGGTATTACTCCTATAATTCATAATTAATGATATAACAATAATAATAATGTTATTAATGTACCCTAAACGCTCATAAATGATTAACTACTTTAATGTTGTTCTTATTTCAGCTTAATATTTCAAATGTATTTATATATTATAACATGTATTTATTTATTCATATATTATTCTACATTCTTCCTTAATGTCAATAAATCTCAACATGTTGGTACGTGCCTCAACACTTCCTGTCCCACTTCCTGTCTTACCTTCTGTCCCACCTCCTGTCTCACTTCCTGTCTTACTTCCTGTCCCACGTCCTGTCTTGCCTTCTATCCCACCTCCTGTCCCACCTCCTGTCTTACTTCCTGTCTTACTTCATGTCTTACTTCCTGTCACACTTCCTGTTTTACCTCCTGTCTTTCTTCCTGTCACACTTCCTGTCATACTTCCTGTCTTACTTCCTGTCTCACTTCCTGTCTCACGTCCTGTCTTACTTCCTGTCTTACTTCCTGTCATACTTCCTGTCATACTTCCTGTCTTACTTCCTGTCTTACTTTCTGTCTTTCCTTCTGTCCCACTTCCTGTCTCACGCCCTGTCTTACTTCCTGTCTTACTTTCTGTCCCACTTCCTGTCTCACACCCTGTCTTACTTCCTGTCTTACTTCCTGTCTCACTTCCTGTCTCACTTCCTGTCCTACTTCCTGTCATACTTCCTGTCTTACTTCCTGTCACACTTCCTGTCTTGCTTCCTGTCCCACCTCCTGTCCCACTTCCTGTCTTACTTCCTGTGCCACCTCCTGTCTCACTTCCTGTCCCACTACCTGTCTTACTTCCTGTCCCACCTCCTGTCTCACTTCCTGTCTCACTACCTGTCTTACTTCCTGTCCCACCTCCTGTCTCACTTCCTGTCCAACCTACTGTCCCACCTCTTGTCTCACTACCTGTCCCACCTCCTGTCTCACTTCCTGTCTTACTTCCTGTCCCACCTCCTGTCTCACTTCCTGTCCCACCTACTGTCCCACTTCCTGTCTCACTTCCTGTCCTACCTCCTTTCCCACTTCCTGTGTCACTTCCCCTGCCACTTCCTGTCTCACTTCCTCTCCCACCTCCTGTCCCACTTTCTGTCCGTATGTCGTTGGTTCCTACTGAAGAAAAACACAAACGTGTACTTTCATGTAGTTTTTGTACAACGATCAGCAGCAAAGGAACTTTTGAGTCCATGGTGAGTGTTTCTACGTTTGATGATGATGAAGATCTCTTCTTCTGTGGTGCAGAACCGGAGCACCCGGGCCCAGGTGGAGGCTCTGGTGGCGGCGGGCCTCCGGGCCGAGCTGAGGACGAGGCTCTGCAGCCGGATGAGCTTCGGCACGGCGGGACTCAGAGCGCCGATGGGAGCCGGATTCAACCGGATCAACGACCTCACCGTCATCCAGTCCACGCAGGTCAGACCCCGGCTCGTACCGGGTCCCGTCTGCCGGGAGCCGACCCACCGCTCCGGGTACTGAGTTCTGTCTCTCCTCAGGGTCTACATGCCTACCTGGACCGGCACTCTGCAGACTTCAGCAGCAGAGGACTGGTGGTGGGCTTCGACACCAGAGGACAAGAGGACAGCGGCTGCAGCAGTCAGAGGTACCTGGCTGTTTGTAAGAACATCATGAGGTGGGGATGTTTGTGTGTGTGTATATATATATATATATATATATATATACATATACATATACATTTCTGTCGCCGTGTTCAATACTTTTCCCTGTAATGATCGCATATGTCTGCCTCTGTGTTCGGCACCAGTAAATGGAGAACATGTTTGTTTATTTTGCTTTGCGCATTTAAAGTGGCGTACAGGTAAGATTATTGGTGGCCTGAAGGGTACACTAAATTATCTATATTTCAGGCTGGCGAAGCTGACGGCCGCTGTGATGCTCAGCCGAGGCGTCCCCGTTCATCTTTTCTCCGCGTTCGTCCCGACGCCGTACGTGGTGAGGAAACGATAACGCATCACTTCCTGTCAGCTGACCTGTGTGTCGTTGTTTATTGGTGAACGTGTGTTCTGGTCTGCAGCCTTATGCCGTGAAGAAGCTTGGCGCTGCAGCCGGAGTGATGATCACCGCTTCACATAATCCTAAAGAGGACAACGGGTACAAGGTCAGCGACACCCACCCCCCCAGTGACCCCGGCTGCTGGTGAGATACACCTGGTGAGAGCCTTCAGCTCTACCTGTGTCTCCATCTGCAGGTGTACTGGTGTAACGGCGCTCAGATCTCCTCGCCTCATGATAAGGAGATCCTGCAGAGCATCGAGGAGCAGCTGGAGCCCTGGAGCGCCTCCTGCTGGGAGGAGGAGCTGGTAGACAGCAGCCCCCTGAGGACCGACCCCCTGACCCAGATCAACAGCTGCTACATGGACGAGCTCACCTCCCTCTGCTTCCACAGGTAAGAAGGACGAGACCAGTTCCCCCCCCCCCCCCCCAGACCACTACAACGAGTCACCAGACCTCTACAACTACTCCCTAGACCGCTATGGCTTGTCCTTGCCGGGTAGTCGGACTACCTTGGCGGCAGGTAGTCCTTCTACCTCGACGTCGGATAAACCTTCTACATCGGTCCTTGGCGGCGATTAGTCAATCTACCTTGGTGGCGACTAGTCCTTCTACCTCGGTCCTTCTACCTCGGTGGCGGTTAGCCCTTCTACCTTGGTGGCGGGTAGTCCTTCTACCTCGGTAGATGGTAGTCCTTCTACCTCGGTCCTTCTTCCTCGGAGGCGGCTAGTCCTTCTACCTCAGCGGCAGTTAGTCCATCTACCTTGGTGGTGGGTAGTTCTTCTAGCTCGGTCCTTCTACCTTGGCGGCGGGTAGTCCTTCTCCCTCGGCGGCAGGTAGTCCCCAGTTTGAATGCGCTCCTTACTAGTTTCTATGAATAAACCCATCAAATGAATGTAATGTGAGACCGATTGTGAAATGTGTCTCTTGTTTCCCTCAGAGATCTGAACAGAAGTTCTCCGTTGAAGTTTGTCCACTCGTCCTTCCATGGTGTTGGGCACGTCTTCGTCCAGCAGGCCTTTGACGCATTCGGCTTTGCTCCACCGATCCCGGTTCCCGAGCAGAAGGACCCCGACCCCAACTTCTCCTCCGTCCGCTGCCCCAACCCCGAGGAGGGGGAGTCGGTCCTGGTAGGACGATCCCAGGTCTTTATTTCAGTATTTTATTCTTTGTGTTCAAACAATAATCTCAAGATTTTATTCTTCAGGAACTTTCTCTTCTCCTGGCGGAGCGGGAAAACGCTCGTATCGTCCTGGCGACGGATCCTGACGCCGACCGACTGGCTGTCGCTGAGAAGTCTGACGGGTAACCGTGACGTTTGCTCAAAGGCACTTCAGCAAAGAGGCTGTCGGGGTAGTTGACCTTTACCTGCCTGTGTTACAGGTGCAGTTGGAAAGTGTTCACAGGGAATGAGCTGGCGGCTCTGTTGGGTTGGTGGATGTTCTTTAACTGGAAGGAGGCTCATCCGGATCCTGCAGACACCCAGAAGGTCTACATGTTGGCCACCTCCGTGTCCTCCAAGATCCTGCAGACCTTCGCTCACATAGAGGGGTTCCACTTCGAGGTCAGCGGGTGGTGGTGGTGGTGATGATGATGATGATGATGATGATGATGATGATGGTAATGGGAATGATGATAAAGATGACTGTGTTCAACAGGAAACTCTTCCTGGGTTTAAATGGATCGGCACCCGAATACACGAACTCTCCAAAACAGGAAACAACGTCATATTTGCCTTCGAGGAGTCGATTGGTAACAAGTTTATTTTTATTGATCTCTTTTTATTTTCTGGTATATGTGTATATATATATATATATATATATATATATATATATATATATATATATATATATATATATATATATATATATATGTATATGTGTATATATGTATATGTGTGTGTGTGTATATATGTGTGTGTGTGTATATATATATATATATATATATATATATATATATATATATATATATATATATATATATATACGTATATATATATATATATACGTATATATATATATATATATATATATATATATATATATACGTGTATATATATATATATATATATATATATATATATATATATATATATATATATATATATATATATATATATATATACGTGTATATATATATATATATACGTATATATATATATATATATATATATATATATATATATATATGTGTCAGATCTTTGAGGCCTTCATCTGTGGCTTTGTGTCTTCAGGCTTCATGTGTGGCAGTTTGGTTCCTGAGAAAGACGGCGTGAGCTCGGCAGCGGTTGTGGCTGAAATGGCCGCTTACCTCCACGACAAGAAGCTGAGTCTGAACCAGCAACTGCTAAACATCTACCAGACGTACGTACGCTTCCCTTCATTACAGTTATCTACTGTTAATGCTGCTCTACATCTACCAGACGTACGAACGCTTCCCTTCATTAGTTATCTACTGTTAATGCTGCTAAACATCTACCAGACGTACGTACGCTTCCCTTCATTAGTTATCTACTGTTAATGCTGCTCTACATCTACCAGACGTACATACGCTTCCCTTCATTAGTTATCTACTGTTAATGCTGCTCTACATCTACCAGACGTACGAACGCTTCTCTTCATTAGTTATCTACTGTTAATGCTGCTCTACATCTACCAGACGTACGAACGCTTCCCTTCATTAGTTATCTACTGTTAATGCTGCTCTACATCTACCAGACGTACGAACGCTTCCCTTCATTAGTTATCTACTGTTAATGCTGCTCTACATCTACCAGACGTACGAACGCTTCCCTTCATTAGTTATCTACTGTTAATGCTGCTCTACATCTACCAGACGTACGAACGCTTCCCTTCATTAGTTATCTACTGTTAATGCTGCTCTACATCTACCAGACGTACGTACGCTTCCCTTCATTAGTTATCTACTGTTAATGCTGCTCTACATCTACCAGACGTACGAACGCTTCCCTTCATTACAGTTATCTACTGTTAATGCTGCTCTACATCTACCAGACGTACGAACGCTTCCCTTCATTAGTTATCTACTGTTAATGCTGCTCTACATCTACCAGACGTACGAACGCTTCTCTTCATTAGTTATCTACTGTTAATGCTGCTCTACATCTACCAGACGTACGAACGCTTCCCTTCATTAGTTATCTACTGTTAATGCTGCTCTACATCTACCAGACGTACGTACGCTTCCCTTCATTAGTTATCTACTGTTAATGCTGCTCTACATCTACCAGACGTACGAACGCTTCCCTTCATTACAGTTATCTACTGTTAATGCTGCTCTACATCTACCAGACGTACGAACGCTTCCCTTCATTAGTTATCTACTGTTAATGCTGCTCTACATCTACCAGACGTACGAACGCTTCTCTTCATTAGTTATCTACTGTTAATGCTGCTCTACATCTACCAGACGTACGAACGCTTCCCTTCATTACAGTTATCTACTGTTAATGCTGCTCTACATCTACCAGACGTACGAACGCTTCTCTTCATTAGTTATCTACTGTTAATGCTGCTCTACATCTACCAGACGTACGAACGCTTCCCTTCATTAGTTATCTACTGTTAATGCTGCTCTACATCTACCAGACGTACATACGCTTCCCTTCATTAGTTATCTACTGTTAATGCTGCTCTACATCTACCAGACGTACGAACGCTTCCCTTCATTAGTTATCTACTGTTAATGCTGCTCTACATCTACCAGACGTACGAACGCTTCCCTTCATTACAGTTATCTGCTGTTAATGCTGCTCTACATCTACCAGACGTACGAACACTTCCCTTCATTAGTTATCTACTGTTAATGCTGCTCTACATCTACCAGACGTACGAACGCTTCTCTTCATTAGTTATCTACTGTTAATGCTGCTCTACATCTACCAGACGTACGAACGCTTCCCTTCACTACAGTTATCTACTGTTAATGCTGCTCTACATCTACCAGACGTACGAACGCTTCCCTTCATTAGTTATCTACTGTTAATGCTGCTCTACATCTACCAGACGTACGAACGCTTCTCTTCATTAGTTATCTACTGTTAATGCTGCTCTACATCTACCAGACGTACATACGCTTCCCTTCATTAGTTATCTACTGTTAATGCTGCTCTACATCTACCAGACGTACGAACGCTTCCCTTCATTAGTTATCTACTGTTAATGCTGCTCTACATCTACCAGACGTACGAACGCTTCTCTTCATTAGTTATCTACTGTTAATGCTGCTCTACATCTACCAGACGTACATACGCTTCCCTTCATTAGTTATCTACTGTTAATGCTGCTCTACATCTACCAGACGTACGAACGCTTCCCTTCATTAGTTATCTACTGTTAATGCTGCTCTACATCTACCAGACGTACGAACGCTTCCCTTCATTACAGTTATCTGCTGTTAATGCTGCTCTACATCTACCAGACGTACGAACGCTTCCCTTCATTACAGTTATCTACTGTTAATGCTGCTCTACATCTACCAGACGTACGAACGCTTCCCTTCATTAGTTATCTACTGTTAATGCTGCTCTACATCTACCAGACGTACGAACGCTTCTCTTCATTAGTTATCTACTGTTAATGCTGCTCTACATCTACCAGACGTACGAACGCTTCCCTTCATTAGTTATCTACTGTTAATGCTGCTCTACATCTACCAGACGTACATACGCTTCCCTTCATTAGTTATCTACTGTTAATGCTGCTCTACATCTACCAGACGTACGAACGCTTCCCTTCATTACAGTTATCTACTGTTAATGCTGCTCTACATCTACCAGACGTACGAACGCTTCCCTTCATTAGTTATCTACTGTTAATGCTGCTCTACATCTACCAGACGTACGAACGCTTCTCTTCATTAGTTATCTACTGTTAATGCTGCTCTACATCTACCAGACGTACATACGCTTCCCTTCATTAGTTATCTACTGTTAATGCTGCTCTACATCTACCAGACGTACGAACGCTTCCCTTCATTAGTTATCTACTGTTAATGCTGCTCTACATCTACCAGACGTACGAACGCTTCCCTTCATTAGTTATCTACTGTTAATGCTGCTCTACATCTACCAGACGTACATACGCTTCTCTTCATTAGTTATCTACTGTTAATGCTGCTCTACATCTACCAGACGTACATACGCTTCCCTTCATTAGTTATCTACTGTTAATGCTGCTCTACATCTACCAGACGTACATACGCTTCTCTTCATTAGTTATCTACTGTTAATGCTGCTCTACATCTACCAGACGTACATACGCTTCTCTTCATTAGTTATCTACTGTTAATGCTGCTCTACATCTACCAGACGTACGAACGCTTCCCTTCATTAGTTATCTACTGTTAATGCTGCTCTACATCTACCAGACGTACATACGCTTCTCTTCATTAGTTATCTACTGTTAATGCTGCTCTACATCTACCAGACGTACATACGCTTCCCTTCATTAGTTATCTACTGTTAATGCTGCTCTACATCTACCAGACGTACATACGCTTCTCTTCATTAGTTATCTACTGTTAATGCTGCTCTACATCTACCAGACGTACGAACGCTTCCCTTCATTACAGTTATCTACTGTTAATGCTGCTCTACATCTACCAGACGTACGAACGCTTCCCTTCATTACAGTTATCTACTGTTAATGCTGCTCTACATCTACCAGACGTACGAACGCTTCCCTTCATTAGTTATCTACTGTTAATGCTGCTCTACATCTACCAGACGTACATACGCTTCTCTTCATTAGTTATCTACTGTTAATGCTGCTCTACATCTACCAGACGTACATACGCTTCCCTTCATTAGTTATCTACTGTTAATGCTGCTCTACATCTACCAGACATACATACGCTTCTCTTCATTAGTTATCTACTGTTAATGCTGCTCTACATCTACCAGACGTACGAACGCTTCCCTTCATTACAGTAATCTACTGTTAATGCTGCTCTACATCTACCAGACGTACGAACGCTTCCCTTTATAAGTCTCTTTTCTTTGTGCATTCATTCTTTTGGCCTTAGGTTCATTCACTGCAATTCATTTTAGAAGTTGTTCAGGAAGTCTTTGCTGTTTATCTTCTTTAGATTTTTCCCTCTTCTCTCTTATTTTGACATTGTCTCTGTTGTGACTTCCTGTGTCCAGGTACGGCCACCACGTGTCTCAGACCTCCTACGTGGTCTGCAACGACCCGCCCACCATCCAGAACATCTTCCGCCGGATCAGAAACTTTGACGGTGAGGGTTCGTACCCGAAGACGTGTGGCGGCGTCCGGATCGTCCACGTCAGAGACGCGACCACGGGACACGACAGCAGCCGGCCCGACGGCCGATCGGTAAGACTTGAAGGTCGTTCTAAAGTTACCACATCTTGAGAAGTACTTGTAGTAAATGTGTGGTTCTTCTACTTGTGGAGGTACTTCCTGTGACGAGGAGCAGTCACATGATCACCTTCACTCTGCAGAACGGCGTCGTGGCGACGCTGAGGAGCAGCGGCACCGAACCCAAAATAAAGTACTACACCGAATACTGCGCCTCGCCGGGAAACAGGTCAGTCGTAGTACACAGAGGACCGAGTGCTGTCTGCCATAGGAAGCAGTACAGAGTACTGTCAAGTTTAAAGTACAACTCTAAAGTAGATGTTTTCCTTCTGGTTCCTCCTCAAGGTCCTCAATCTATGTGATCTATCATCTATATCTCTATGGTGTGTATATATGTCTATATATATCCAATACACACATATATGCACATATATGTGTATATCTATATATCACTGTTAATATATAAATGGTAGCACTTAATTCTTGATCAATAAGCTTGACTATTATAATGCGTTTCATGATTGGGTTTTCATTTCCCCATTGGTAAATGGAGTATTAAGGACTTATAGATGATTAGAAAGTGTTAGTAAATGAAACAATATATATTTTAATGTAATTTATTCATGCGTTTATTTATACATATAATGATTTAGATATGCACTTTATAAACACGTTTTAATACTGCAATTCATGATTGATTCAGGCAGTTACTAGTCGTTAGTTAAGTATTAGTTAAGTATGTTCTGTGACCTCATCTAAAGTGAAGACTATCTCTGCTTTACGACATATTAATAAAGACATTGAAAGGCTAGCAGCCTCAAAGCTAACACACGTCTCAAAAGGGAAATAGACGCAGAGTGATAAAGACATTAATATGATGGAGATGGGGCGATGCCCGTCAGAGGCCCGTTTGTTGACACATACATATTATTGATTATGATAGCTATGGCTAGCTAGCTCTCTATGGCATCAATAATATGTATGCGGCAGGAAACTATAAAACATACTCACCACTCGTGCCACTGACCGGCATCGCCCCATCACCATCATATTAATATCTTTATCACTTTGTGTCTATTTCCCTTTTCTGTTGAGAAGATAACTGAGACTTGTGCTAGCTTTGAGGCTCTGCTTATTGTGATTACAAGTATTATTATTTTAATATTTTATTGTTATAATTATCATTATTGTCTGTTGCAGCGATGCGTCCCGTCTGGAGGCGGAACTACGGAGGATCACGGCCGCCCTGCTGGACGAGTTCCTGGAGCCCGAGAGGAACAACCTGATTCGCCGCTGTGTCTAGCTCCGCCTCCCCTGGAGCAGTTTCCTGTTGGTGATGTCACATCCTGTTCTTTCTGTGGTGTAGCTAAAAAAAATAAAAAAGTTCCATAGGTATCAATATTTAGTTGTGTCCGTCACACAGCAGAGAGCATGATGGGTAACTTTAAGTTTGATTGTTTATCAATAAAAGTTTGTATAATTTCTTTTTCATAGAAGGAAAAAAAGACGTTTTTTTTTATGGAAGTTCATTAATGCAGAGTTTATTTATTCATAAAATATATAATATAAACCAAGTGATTCAGTCTTATTATTAAACCAACAATCTTCTAAAAGAGATGTTAAAGTCATCTGTGGAAACATTAATGAGATAATACAAATACAACTTATTACAAAGTTACATTTTAACAAACAAACGGTTCGTAGTTATAAAAGAAGAAAAAATGATTTGATTATTTTGTTTCTCTAATTACATCTTCATCTTCTCCTTCAGTGGTTTAATGCCCCCTCATCTTCATCTTCATCACAGCTGATGGAAACTAAAGTTCATTCAATCTGAGACATTTAGAAACTAGTGACTTCAGTAAAAGTAAAGTCGACTCAAACTAAACAAATCTTTAATGGCATTTAAGTTCATACAATAAACTGTGAACCACAGAAGAAGAGTACGTGACAGTTCTGCAGTAATGCACTCTGGGACTTGGGACATTTTTTATTTATTTATTTATTTATCAGTCAACTGATTATTGAGCATTATTGATAATCAATTGGTCGTTGTCTTTGGTGACATGTTTTGTATTTTTCAGACATTTCATTAATTGCTGAATCGTTTAAAAAGAGAAAACCGTTGGTTATTGAGTCATTACAACTTTGACTTGCAGTTTAGACATTAATGAACTTCCATACTTGTGGATTAAAGGGTGACTGTCCCTTTAAGAAAATAGAAGATCAGCTGTTTCTCTTTCATGTTTGTGATGTTTCTTGTTTTTATACTCTGAGTTGAAACGTGTTTCTGTGACGTGATGTTTGAACGCAGCACAGAGTGAGACCTCTGTTTGTAAAACAGTCAAATAAAACAGTAAAATATGTCTTTGTTTTTATTTATTATCGGACATTTCGATCAGTCCAATCAGCTGCTCATTGAAATGTTTTATTAAAAAAACATCAAACTAAAAGACTATCAAATAATTAATTTAGTTCTTGTAAAATATAATGTGTGTATATATATATATATATATATATATATATATATATATATATATATATATATATATATATGTATGTGTGTATATATATATATATGTATGTGTGTATATATATATATGTGTATATACATACACATATGTATTTACATACACATATATATACATATATATGTATGTGTGTATATATACATATATGTGTGTATGTGTGTGTATATATATATATATATATATATATATATATATATATATATATATATATGTATGTGTATATATATATATGTGTATATACATACACATATATGTATTTACATACACATATATATACATATATATGTTTGTGTGTATATATACATATATGTGTGTATGTGTGTGTGTATATATATATATATATATATATGTATATATATATATATATATATATATATATATATATATATATATATATATATATATAATGTAAAATTACTTCATTCTCTAAATTGTGACTTGTGACAACCAGGATCAGAGGTTAGGGTCCATCATCGAATAGGTTCTGGAAGGTTTTGAGTTCTTGAGTCCCTGGAAAGGTTCTTTGAGAAGGTCTAAGAGGTCCTTGAGGTGGTTCCAGTGTTTCCTAGAGAGGGTCTTGTGGTGCTTGAAGAGTACCTCATAGCTAGTCCTTAAAACGGTTATTGTGGTACATGAAGAGTACCTAGTAGCTAGTCCTTAAAATGGGTCTTGTGGTGCTAGAGGAGGATTCAGTGTTCACTTAAACGGTTCCAGTAGTTTTTGAGAACCTTCAGGTCTATGAGAGGCTTATGGAGGGCCTTGAAGAGTTCATGGGGATCCTTGAGGATGAGAGCTGCTACATCAGTCCATTAAACTGTTTGAGGGACTGTGATGATTCCTGGGGGGTATTCTTCGTACCTGGCTAAACAAAGTCGAACAAATGTCCTAATCTCCAGTTTAAATTAGCGAGATGATTGACATCAGGCTGTCTGGGTTTCTTCATGGCTGATCCGCGCTGAAACGTCTCGTTCATTCTAGCCAGACGTCAGTCATCTGGATAAATGCGCCGCTCCTCTTCAGAAGGGATAATAATGGAGCACTGACACCACCATGTTCTAACAGTACAATGGACAATAAACTCAGAGGAACCTCTTTTTATTTCTCTGCTGAGAAGCAGGAGAAGATCATGAAGGCAAATGAGGAAGTCAATACCGTAGTCATTCACAGCAAACGCGTTGCGAATATTCCAACGTTTTTGCAACATTGTTGCCGTGAACGCAACTTTAACTCCGCCCCCTCTGAGAGACATAAGCGTCTAAATATATCAGACAAGTTAAATGCGTCAGTGTTGAGAAAATGTATCGGCAAATTTGAAGTGCTTCATCACCCAAATCAATCAGATTGTATTTACGAATAAATATATACTTATGAGGATATATGTACTGTATGCACGTATGAATCATGTACTATATATGTGTATATGAGTTTGAATATGTGTATGGGCGGATCAGTATGTATGCATTATTCATAATCAGAAATTCAATCAATTGAAGCAGTGAAAATAAATTGTGTGTGATTCTCTGTATTCTCATCACGATCACCTTAATCATGTTCTACAATAATGATATGCATGGTGTACTAATAACACTGTCAAATAATAATGAGTGCTTTCAACACATCCATAAGTTTCTTAAGAGCTAAATAAACTTAAGAACAGCGGCATGCAGCGGCTGACAGTCTGTGTCTGAGACGGTGATCAGCTGCGTCTGTGGTGATCAATGTCCGCGGCTCGAGAAGCTCTCTAAATAAATTATTTCTTGTTAAATCTATATCGCCGCGTACAGGAAGTCATGATGATGTAAAGGATGGATCCTGGTGATCTGGAAGAACTCTCTCCCTATAAAACTAATATAACTAATATCGCTCCTTCATCGATGAGGAAGGGAGCTGCCTTTTTTGTCGGTGGGAGTGTCCAGCTTATCCAGTGAAGTTCAGTTAGCCTGCCCGGGAGCAGGTTTAAATTTTTGGATGTGTTGCTATGGTGATTAATCTAAGCTTGCTTCGAGAAACCGAGAACGCCTGATCTACGTCATCTTATCCTGACAATTAGCCCGCTAACTCAGTAAGCCAGGTACGAGAAATAGGGCCCAGGTGGATCACTAACTGATCTGAACTTTCAGTTTGTGACCTTGGTTTTCATCCTCACTTTGCCTCAACAAGCTGACACCCTAGCTCTGGAGGTGTGGAGGCATTCGGCATCCCTCACGTGGTCTTGAAACGGTTCCAACAGTGGAACCCAACAAAGGTATCAGTGGTCATTGAGGTGAGCTGGAGACGCTCTTGTGCTAACATGTTTCAAGATGTCCTTGAGGAAAATACTTTCCCACTGCTGTTTATGTTTGACTTTGGAAGAAGAGTTTGATTCATGCCTTGTTTTATTTCCTGTAACACAACCAGAACTGGTAGGAGACCCCGGGGAAGACCGAGGACACGCAGGAGGGATTATATCTCCCGGCTGGCCTTGGAACGCCTCGGGATCCCCCAGAATGAGCTGGAAAGCGTTGCGGGTGAGAGGGAAGCCTGGGTCAGCCTGATGGACCTGCTGCCACCGCGACCCGACCCCGGATAAGCGGCTGATAATGGATGGATGGATGGACAACCAGAACAATGCATCGTCATCATTAGTGAATAGTGTTTAATGTCAAACTGCTTCTGTCTTTTTAAACAAAACATCTAAAGCATTGAACAAAACTTTGGTAAAACTGAGATGATTCTTTGCTGAAGTGAAGCTCCACAGAAGTTACATCACTCTAAGTCTCTCAGGTCAAAGGTCACTTCATGTCAACATGTTTGTCCCGGAGGCTCCTTCACATCGGCCACAGTCTCCACTAATTCCCTCTGAGGCAAATTAGTCCGAGCTTTTCACCAGTGAGACCAATCAGTCCGAGCAGACCTCAGCACTGGTTCCACTGGTCCACGGGGGCCGATAAGGACCTCCCCTCAGACGCTCTGAGGCAACACAAACCCAACGATGATGTCAACAGAGAACTCCTCAAGAAGTTCTACAAGAAAGTTTTCTGAAGCAATCGTGAAGAGTTTTTTGTTGTCTTTCACTTCTGCAGACGTCTCAGTCCATGAAGACTCTGCGACGAGCAGCTAGTTTCTGTTTAAACCCGATCCAACCCGACCCGGTCTGGCCAGCAGTGTTGTTATATAAAGGCCTGTTTAGGAGATAAAGCCACATAGGGAAGCCCCCCGTGAAAGAGCCAACCATTATTTGACCTCAGGGAAAATGTTTGAAAGGCTAAACGACAACAAATAGAGATTGAAGCAGAATATTTCTTTAAGAAACGATCACATCTTTCTTTGTTCAATAACTTTTGGACAGAGACGAGGGAAATAATAGCATGCAATGCTTCTGTAAGTTATTCAGGATCACAAGCCAAGTTGACAAGTTATGTGTGACTTATACGCCACTAAATAATTCTACTGTGAACTTCCCTCAGAGAGGGACCCTTGTGCCCCCCTTGACCTCCACCTGGAGGCCACGTCCCCTACCAAACCTAACCAAACCTAACCCTCTGCCTGGGGTAACCCCTAACCCTCTGCCTGGGGTAACCCCTAACCCTCTGCCTGGGGTAACCCCTAACCCTCTGCCTGGGGTTACCCCTAACCCTCTGCCTGGGGTTACCCCTAACCCTCTGCCTGGGGTTACCCCTAACCCTCTGCCTGGGGTTACCCCTAACCCTCTGCCTGGGGTTACTCTCAGGCCACCACGTGGCTCTTCTCTGCTGTATGAAAGAGAGCTGTCTCTAGAACTTCTAAGATAATTATAAACTCTCTATGTTTTCAGAAGAATTTCTCCCCGTAGAGCTGGAACATGAGTTGTGTGGAGCGATGAGGCTGTAACCGTCCTCACCTTGAGACAGGAAGTGACTCCTGTGAGTTTGATCTGCTGAGTCATGTTTCTGTGCTACGAGATCTTCTTTCTTCTTTCCTCAAACCAAGATGGAGCTCCTGGACATGAGACCTGGAGCTGAAGCTGAAGGCCTGGTCTTCAACGAGGTGTGAGGTTGTGTAATAACAGTTGTGGGAACATTATGTTCGACTCAACACAACACCCTGTTCTGGCAGATGGCCGTGAGGGTTCGGCATGATCCACAAAGGGTCTTCTGGACGATGTCCAGCGCTTCATGTGACAAGCAGCAAAGACTGTAATCACGTTAGTGTTTCAAACCATCTCTTTATTTGTTGCGACAGTTTCAAGATTTCTCCGACAGCCGATTGTCGCTCGGTTTGCCGCTTCAGGTAGACCGTGTCACCGCTCTTTCTAACCGTCTTGCCGATGGTGTCTCGGGTCTCTCTCGCGCCTTCAACCCTACTGCCGCTAATCAAGGAGAGACACAATTCATTTAGGCCTCTTCCCACACTTCATCTCAGAGAGTCTAGTTAGAGATTGATTGTTCCTGCTTTCTACCAAAGGGTCTGCTGGTTGGGCTCAGAGGATGCAAACTCCTCCAACATTCAAGTTCTTACATCTGTACCCCGTCTAACACCGAATCACATGGGTGAACCCAGTCGGGTTACCCTGTCCCCCTCTGGTATCGTCCAGCAGGTTGAAACGGAGGTCTGTCTGAAGATCTTCTGGACAATCGTCTGCAAATCTTCCAAGTATTAAACCTTTGGGTTTCCTCGTCTCAGCAGCTGGTCAGACGACCCAATACGTGCAAAAAACACTTTTGGACTTATCAACACCAATGCTCCAAGTGCTGCGTTTAGTCAGGAATGTTTTTAGGGTTTGAGGGGCCGAACAGACGGATTTCTGCTTCCTGGTGTCACTGGGAGTTCACTGGAGTTCACTGGGAGCTCACTGGGAGCTCACTGGAGTTCACTGGAGTTCACTGGGAGCTCACTGGGAGCTCAGGACACCATTGTGGAGAACCAGCAGCAAAGTAAAAACAAAGGTGCAAAGAAATGTAAAGGTGTATTGTCTAAAACATTGGGTGAGATATTGTTGTTGTGTGTTTTATTCATCACATACAACACACATTATTCATATAATGAGTAGTAGGCATGGACCAAGATCCAGATAACCACGATCCATGAAGCAGAAGGAGGGAGACGAGGGGGGCATCAGCAGGGCCATGGCAGGAGACAGGACCGGCTCCAGGAAGAAGTAGAGTTAGTGTTAAAGGAGCCCAGTCTGATACTTGGGCTACTGAGGTGTTTTTCCCTCTGGATCGCTCTTGTTGTGCCTCAATTTCCTTGCGTTCACTTTGATCGGATAAATGATCCAAGGACATATTGTGATGTAAAATATAGTTTTATTCTCTTCGGCCGTGGGAGAACCGGGTCCCTTGATGCCAATAATTAACGCTTGGTTGTTAGAAGCATAACAGTCCTACCGTTAAAGCGGTCAAAACCCTTTGCCGTCAATAATGCTTTAATTTACTATATAGACAAGCCCAGGAACACAGAACAGCGCCACCCAGTGTATATATATAGTAACATAGTTTCATCACCACATTTGGACCTCTGTTTCCTGGAGGGAGTGCTCATCCAGCTCGACTCCATCAATGTCTAGTGTGGTCGACAATGGCACACACTGCGCCGCTCCCCCGTTGGAATTGGGGCTCCGTGGCAGGACTGCTGGGTCAGATGGGTCGTCTTGGTCTCGGTTACAATAGGTCAACCCGGGAGGGACGCAGGGGTAACGGGGGACCCCCTGTGCCATTATTCCTCCCAGGTTTAGAGGCGAAAAAAGGTAAGTTTGTCGCATAGTGTCAAAGTGTCGCAATGTATAATAAGGAAATTTAAGTTCCGGTTAATTATTCTACAGTCCATATGGCGCCCCTGGTTATCCAACTCTCGCACCCCTGGTTCTCTAGAATAGTGGACTCAGTCTGATTTTCAATTTCTTTTCCATTTTTGAAAAAAGTTAAAAGTATTTTCTTGGTCTCATGGGGTGGGGGAGGGTCCCATTCTCTCAGACCGACTCAGACAGGGTCCACTAAGTCCGGGTACTGGTCTTGGACTCATGGAGGTCCCTGAGGACTAGAGAGGCTCTCATTAGACATATTAATCCGAATATTAAACATTTACGGTTTTGGTAGTAGGTCTTGGTCTTAGAGGTGAGTCACATTGCCTCAGACAGACCCAGACAAGGTCAACTAAGTCTGGGTGCAGGTCTTGGTCCTGCAGAGGGTCACATTGACTCAGCTCGACCCAGACAGGGTCCACTATGTCCGGGTGCAGGTCTTGAAGCAGGCTGGTACGTGATGGTGGAGGCCTTGAAGCAGGCTGGTACATGACATGTCTCCAGGGAGGTCTTGAAGATAAGCGTCTCTCACCACCTTGCTGAACCTTGTGTGACGCACTTTCTTTAGAGCGTTCAGCTTTAAACTTTTGTTTTTTTTGTTTATTTCTTGGAACTGTTCTTGTTTCAGGGTCATGTTGTCTGCCTTGGTTTAGGCTCCTGTTTACAGCGTCTTCAACTCACATCCTCCTCTTACATTACATTTAAGTTATTTGTCTTACCTTCTATAAATCATGCTGTTTGCATCACTTGTTATATGATCAAATGAATAAAACTGTTAATGTTAAAAAAAAGGAATCAGTGAAACTCAGGGTGTAATCTGATAATTAGGTATGACGGCTGCTGTGGGCAACTCCCTGACTTAAAAAGGTTCAAATACGGAGAAGCAGTGTCTGAACTTAGTTTGGAGGAAGTCAGTGTGACTTCAACTGCTTCAGGTGAGCAGATCAATGTTAGGTTCATGTGATGTCTCGGCCTGTGTTTCACTCATAATAATGGAAGTGGGATGTATTTGGGATATTTGTTTTCATTCAGATGAAACTGGTTGATACACTGAGGTGTGTTTGTATAAATATATATATATATTGATTATTTCTTTCTCTGTCATGCATTTCATCTTGATAAACCGTCACAAAGCCGTGGGAAGGTTTTGTGTAATTACATCAATGTGCTCATCCACTGAGCAGTGTTAATAATTGCTTTAAGAACCAAAAGGAAGATGATGAACTTCACACAAGTTTCATATTTCACACTTTCTGCCTACTTTGACACTGGGCTGTTTAAATACTTGTACTTTACTATTATCATGTCTTTGTATATGTTAATTGTTGGTTCCAACGTGTTGCTCATTGTGGTTATCTGCATGAACAGAAGCTTACATGAACCTATGTACCTGTTTCTCTGCAACCTGTTTGTGAATGAACTGTTTGGTAGTACAGGGTTGTTTCCATTCCTTCTGGTTCAGATCCTCTCTGACATTCACACGGTTTCTGCTGCGCTTTGTTTCCTGCAGATATTCTGTGTTCATTGCTATGGAAGTGTTGAATTTTTTACTTTAGGAGTCATGTCTTATGACCGATACCTTGCTATCTGTTGTCCTCTACATTATAATAAACATATGACTTACAGCAAGGTTGCCATCCTGTCTGCGTTTGTCTGGTTGTACAGTGTACTTGCAACTGTTACCATGATGTCTCTGAGTGTCCCTTTACAGCTGTGTGGGAACATCATTCACAAAGTGTACTGTGACAACTACTCCATTGTTAAGCTGGCCTGTTATGACACAACAGTCAATAATGTCCACGGACTTGTTTACATGTTCACAGTCATATTTTCTCTTATTATTCTGATTCTTTACTCGTACGTGAGGATTCTCAGAGTTTGTTTCTCTGGTTCTAAGCAGACCAGACAGAAAGCTGTCAGCACCTGCACACCTCACCTCACTTCCCTGCTCAACTTCTCCTTTGGGGCTTTCTTTGAAATTGTGCAGGGCAGATTTAATATGAACAGAGCACCCATTATGTTGCGCATCTTTTTATCTTTATACTTTCTCACTTGCCAACCGCTCTTCAACCCTTTAATGTACGGACTGAACATGTCCAAGATACGCATCATATGTAAAGGTCTTGCTTTTGGTAAAAGAATGTAGAATATTCCTGTCATCATTCATAAACGAGACGCCCTGATGAAATAGTTACAATAACTGTAATGTGTGTATTGAATGTGTCCCTGATGATGTAAAATAAAACATGTAAATAAAGTTGATTTGAATCTTTCACAGATTGAATGCTTCTATTCTTAAAGACTTATGATCTGTCTATTCAGGGACTTTGTAGCTTGTTCAGAAGTGTTTTTAAATTATAATACGTGAGAAGCCTAATAACCACTTTAGCTGGCCGTGTTTTATTTGGTGGTCGCTGTGTCACTACAGTACATTGCTGTTTAGTTTTTTATCATTCATTTTTCTTTATTTATTAACAGAAGATTAAATAAAACATGTTCATGTCCTCCAGAGTCTCCTTCCCTCATGCAGAGCTGCTAAATCATTATGGATTCAGAACCAATGTTACATGGAGTCCTTCACAAGTTTCAACCTTGTTTTACTGCTGAATATGTTTTTCAAAACAATCAGAATTTCATTTTAAACACGTATTCATGAGCCCAAAACAATTGAACAAAGAACTTTGCTCATGTGGATTAGTTGTTTCCTTTTGAAAAGTAACAGTTGGTCGTGCAGTGGCTCCTCAATTTATTTTTGATGACTTTTTCAGCAGATTTTGTTTTTTATTTGACATCAGCAAGTTTCTTAAAATGACAGAATATATTTTAGTGAAGGGGGACTGTGGGTGGTGAACTGGGGGCCGACCTGCAGAGAGGTCATGGTTTAACAAACCGATTGTAATGTTATGTCACACTGTCATTAGGGCTGGGCGGTATGGCCAAACAGTCATGCCACGGTATCGCTGGTTACCTAGACAACGGTGCCAACAGTGAGTCAGAACTATAGCAGGCAGCAGCATTTATTTTCACAGCTTAATGCTGGGAGCGCAGTGGAGCTACTTACCTGTCAGGGTTCTAACTTCAGTCATGGTTCAAACTTTATTTGTGGTTATAAAATTACACTGCCTGACTGCATGCTGGGTAGAGCTCGCACACAAAAAAACAGGAAGAGACAGACCGGAAGATGCGTCACACAAACAGCTGTTCGCCGCCCAACTTGCTGCAACTGGCCTGTCCCAGCATGCAGTTTGGCGGTGTAATTTTGAACCGTGACTGAAGCTAGCACCCTGACACGTAAGTAGCTTCACTGCACTCCCAGCAATAAGCTGTCAAAAAGAAACGTTGCTGCCTGCCATTGTTGAGGCTATCCACGGCTAGCTGACCGCTGTCTAATTCACTGTCTCAGAGCAACAACAGTTGTTACATCTAAGAAAAATCCATTCCGTATGGAAATCTGAAACTGGTATACCGCACAGCTCTAACTGTCATCATAAGTGAAGCATATCCACCCAAAACTATGGGCGAGTAGCACCTCAACTTCGAGTTCCCTCCCGATGCCCGAGCTCCTTACTCTATCTCTAAAGCCTAGTTTATGGTTCTCCGTCAGGTCGACGGCGTACCTACGCCGTAGCTACGCCGTCGACGCAGACCCCTACGCCGTAGCCTGACGCGCATCTCGAAAAAATCCTAACTACGCGTCGCGTTGACGCGGACCGTAAGCGCTGTGATTGGTCCGCTCAGAACGTAATTTCCGGCAGTTGCTTTTTCCCAGCCTCGACCGGTTTAGTGGTCGTACAGACCACCTCCGCAAACGTCTTCTCTGTCGCCTGCGCTTCAACATTTGCAATATAAGCATTTGCTCTTCAATATTGATGAGCTCCAACTTTTATGCAGCCGCTCCAACTTGGTCTCCATTGTTTACTGTGACCGGAATTCGGCTATAACCCCTGAAACCACACAGACACACAGACACACCCCCCTGGCGGCATGGCGGTTAATTGCAGAGCAACGCGGTCCCTCGACGCAGAACTTCGAATGCTCAACGACGGCGTCACGTCGACGGTGTAGGTACGCCGTCGACGTGACGCCGTCGTGACGGAGAACCATAAACTAGGCTTAAGGCTGAGCCCTACAGATGAAACTCATCTCCTTACGGATAATATTATGAACCCAGACACGGGGGCGTTTGATGTTCCGACGTTTGTGGGACTTCCTCAACAAGCATAACGCAGAACTAGTGGTTATTTACATGGTGAATGGTGGAAATGGTCAATGTTTTCACAGAGTAGAGCCACAGAGATAAGCCCCGCCCCTTTCCGCAGCGAATGGTTACGCCCTACAGAGGAAACTCATCTCCTTACTCTATCTCAAAGAGTCCTACAGAGGAAACTCATCTCCTTACTCTATCTCTAAGAGTCCTACAGAGGAAACTCATCTCCTTACTCGATCTCTAAGAGTCCTACAGAGGAAACTCATCTCCTTACTCGATCTCTAAGAGTCCTACAGAGGAAACTCATCTCCTTACTCTATCTCTAAGGCTGAGTCCTACAGAGGAAACTCATCTCCTTACTCTATCTCTAAGGCTGAGCCCTACAGAGGAAACTCATCTCCTTACTGTACCTCTAAGAGTCCTACAGAGGAAACTCATCTCCTTACTCTATCTCTAAGAGTCCTACAGAGGAAACTCATCTCCTTACTCTATCTCTAAGAGTCCTACAGAGGAAACTCATCTCCTTACTCTATCTCTAAGAGTCCTACAGAGGAAACTCATCTCCTTACTCTATCTCTAAGGCTGAGTCCTACAGAGGAAACTTTGTTGAATGGAAGAAGACTACTTCCAAGTTGTCCCCATTGAGTAGATTTCTACACTCTTATTTTAGAGTTTATATATTTGACTTCAACAAGAGTTATTATACACACAGTACCATAACCGAGTCTTTCTTTACTTGGAGGTAGTCCCCTCAGTACTAAGAGACGGTTAACTCTTGGAACACTCAGGTCATTTTCAGTCGATTTTCCCGATTTGACATAATTTCTTGAATTCACCTTTTAAGGCACTAAATTGCAGAACAATCTCAACTATCTATATAATGAGGCACCATTGTCATAAGTCACAAGTGTAAAGAGAAAATATGACTCTAAAGCTGAAAAATAGAATCTCGATTTTTTTGAAATTCTTCATATTTCGTGTGAAAACATAACTTTACAGGTGGTATATAGGTGGTAACTCGGTTTAGGTGAAGGAAATTGGTTTACCAAAGGGTTTAGGTTCACAAAAGCAGTGAAATATATGAATAAAATGGTGTGTAAATAAATGTAAATAAATGTCTAAAACAAAACAAAAAATTTACGTTTTTTTAGTAGAAATATGGTCTTTCACACCTTTCACCAAAATGATAGAAATGCGACTGAGAAATGACTTCATACTGCAGATAAAGCTTCATGGGATGTGTGCAAATTAAAAATGACCATCACAAGAATAAAAAAATAAAAATATATATATATATATGTATTATAAATGAAAAATATATTTACACAATACATGTTCAGAAATAGAAAATAGAGCCGGGCTGGTGGGGATGGCTGTGGTAGAGGATCTGGTGGTGGTGTATCCTCTCTGTAAAATAAATTACTACTAGTCAGAACTAACTTCACACAGTTTGAACAGTTCACAGGTGTACCTTTGCAGCTGAGCTCTGCACCTACGTTACCTGGTAAACAGGGTCCGGATCGTCGTCAGTCTTTCACGACGACGTAGTGGCTGGAGTGAAGCTGCATGCTGTCCACTGCTGCAGATTTGAATCCTCTGTAAAATAAATGACTACTGGTCACTACTAAGTTCACTAAAAGAAAGTTACGATTGCACACCAAAACAGTAACAGAGCTCCAGCAGGGACTATGATCAGAGCATAAGCTAACTGTGCTAACACGAAAGGTCCGCAAGTCCTCTCTGGCTCCGTGGCTGTCTGACTTGGTGCGTGCCCAGAGAGCCACGATGCGAGCATCGGATAGGAAATGGCGAAAATCCAAACATGCCGACGACCTGCTTGCTTATCACTCCCTTCTCTCCAATTTCTCTGCCTCTATCTCTGCAGCAAAACACCTGTCCTACCAGTCCAGAATTGAATCCTCTTTTTCTAACCCCAAAAAACTCTTCTCTATCTTTTCCAACCTCCTTGACCCCCCCATCTCCACTCCAACCTTCTAACAAGCCACTATCAAGTTCTTACCTTGGTAACCTTGGGCCGCCCAACCACCTGCCCCCTTGACCCCATCCCATCTCCCATTCTCCAGTCCATTGCTTCTGACCTTCTTCCCTTTCTCACCCATCTTATCAACACCTCCCTCTCAGCTGGCTGTTTCCCTGACTCTCTGAAGGAGGAAGAGTCAACCCTCTCCTGAAGAAACCCTCTCAACCCTCTCCTGAAGTCAACAACTACAGACTTGTCTCTCTCCTTCCCTTTCTTTACACAACTCTGGAGCGAGCCATCTTTAACCAAGTCTCCTCCTTTCTTCAACAGAACAACCTTCTGGACCCTCACCAGTCTGGATTCAAGGCCTCAACAGAGACCAGAACAACCTTCTGGACCCTCACCAGTCTGGATTCAAGGCCTCAACAGAGACCAGAACAACCTTCTGGACCCTCACCAGTCTGGATTCAAGGCCTCAACAGAGACCAGAACAACCTTCTGGACCCTCACCAGTGTGGATTCAAGGCCTCAATAGAGACCAGAACAACCTTCTGGACCCTCACCAGTGTGGATTCAAGGCCTCAACAGAGACCAGAACAACCTTCTGGACCCTCACCAGTGTGGATTCAAGGCCTCAACAGAGACCAGAACAACCTTCTGGATCCTCACCAGTCTGGATTCAAGGCCTCAACAGAGACCAGAACAACCTTCTGGACCCTCACCAGTCTGGATTCAAGGCCTCAGCAGAGACCAGAACAACCTTCTGGATTCAAGGCCTCAACAGAGACCAGAACAACCTTCTGGACCCTCACCAGTCTGGATTCAAGGCCTCAACAGAGACTGCCCTCCTCACTGTCTCTGAACAGCTTCACACTGCTAGAGCAGCCTCTCTCTCCTCTGTCCTTATCCTTTTAGACCAGGGGTCAGCAACCTTTTGTATCCGAAGAGCCATTTTGACCTTTTTCCACCAAAAACAATTTGTCTGGAGCCGCACAAAATATTTGATATCACAGCTTCTAAAGTTTTATATATAGTCATATTATATATACAAACAACTATAGTTTGTTGTATTTATGAAATTATAGAACAAGAATAAATACATTTTTTACATTGTATTGCTATTTTACCTGTTTATAACTATCAAACAAAAAAGTCATGTGTCGGCTACATTAAGGTTAATAAAAACACAACTATGCAGACCTTCAGGTCTGTCTATACTTGTGGCTCATGTGGTAGAGTGTTTGCCCTGTAACTGCAGGTAGCAGGTTATACCTGTCCTCCTCACTGAGTTTTACATTTTAAACGCATATCTTTTGCTACGTTTACACTGAGCGTCCTCCTCACTAGAGCACCGCAAACGGAGGACGGATCCGTGTTTACTAGCGGACGCCTCGGTGTCTCATGAGCTGACACAGAACCAGCAGCAGGAGTGGAGTTTGGAGACGTGATCCACTTCCTGAAAGTAGATCTACTTTACTCAGTTTGCTGCAGCAGTTGAGGAATGGCTCTTCTGCACGCGAGGGCGGGGCTCTGAGTCACGAGTAGCAGCTGCAGGGCGGAGGCTTGACAGCCACGTGACGCACATTTTAGTGAAAGAAATATTTAAACATTTATTTTTATTTTCAGTGACCTAATATCAGCTAAAACTCCAAAATAAATAAATAATGTTGCGGCTTCCCTTTAAAAGTTTTTCCACTTTCTTTCTTTTTTTTGTCAAAGCCTCAGGGAGCCGCAACAGACAGGCTAAAGAGCCGCATGCGGCTCCGGAGCCGCAGGTTGCCGACCCCTGTTCTAGACCTTTCTGCTGCCTTTGATACAGTGAACCACCAGATCCTTATCTCCTCCCTCCAGGACCTTGGTATCACAGGCACTGATGTCTCTCTTCTCATCCCACCTCAACGACCACCTACCGGGTAACTTGGAGAGGATCTGTGTCTGAACCTTGTCCTCTCACTACTGGAGTCCCTCAAGGCTCCGTCCTGGGTCCTCTCCTCTTCTCTCTGTACACCAACTCTCTCCTTCTCTCCCTCTCTCTGAACCTTGTCCTCTCACTACTGGAGTCCCTCAAGGCTCCGTCCTGGGTCCTCTCCTCTTCTCTCTGTACACCAACTCTCGCTCGCATGTCTTCTCCTACCATCGCTATGTCGATGACACCAAACTGATCCTCTCGTTTCCCCAGTCAGAAACACAGGTAGCAGCACAAATCTCTGCCTGTCTGACTGACATCTCTCTTTGGATGTCCGCACACCACCTGAAAATTAACCCTGACAAAACGGAACTACTCGTCCTTCCAGGAAAAGGCTCTCCCACCCACGACCTCACTATTACCTTCAACAACTCAGTGTTGGCCCGACCCCGACTGCCAGGAACCTCGGTGTGACACTCGACAGTCAACTCTCCCTGACTGCCAACATCACCGCAACAACACGATCTCGTAGGTTCATGCTGTACAACATCAGGAGAATACGTCCCCTTCTCACCCAGAAGGCAGCACAGGTTCTGGTCCAGGCTCTGGTCATCTCGCGTCTTGACTACTGTAACTCCCTCCTGCAGGTCTACCTGCTAGTGCCATCCGACCTCTGCAGCTCATTCAGAATGCTTTTTAAGAATGTCTTTAACCTCCCGAAATTCACCCACACGACTCCACTACCGTGCTACGAACAGATCGGGTCCAGTCTACATCCAGGACATGGTAACACCGTACACCCCGGCTCGTTCACTCCGCTCGGCTTCTCAGAATCAGCTTGTAGCTGCGTCACTGAGAGCTAAACACTCAACAAAGTCACGACTGTTTGCTGTCCTGGCTCCTCAATGGTGGAATGAGCTCCTCATTGACATCAGGACAGCAGAAAGTCTCTACATTTTCCGTCGCAAAATAAAAACTTTTTTTTTTCGACTACACCTTGAATAAGGAAGGAAGCGCCATGGTAGCACTTTAGTAGGATTTAGATGTCTCTTACTGATAGCACTTTGTGGTTTAACTTTATTGAAATTGTACTTTCTTGATTCTTGTTGTTCTGAGTTTGTACTCATGGTGGAATTGCACTTATTGTAAGTCACTTTGGATAAAAGCGTCAGCTAAATGAAATGTAATGTAACATCAACTGCCGAGGTCTGCGGTGGGCCAGCCAAGGGAGACGCGAGTGGCTCCGATGGGGGTGGCACAGTTACGGCAGACGTGACCACAAGGCATCAGTGGGACACTGAGTGTTTGAGGAAGGGGGGAATGTGGCCAGGTGGAACTGATGGGGGGGGGGGGGGGATTGGTTTCTGGCCGGACATGTTATAGTAGTGCACCCGCTGGGGAGCCGGGATAGGCAGGACTTCCTTCCAGTGTCTCCGCTGGCGAAAGGGAGACTGATTTCCCGTGTCTCTGTGTGCCGTTAGCAAGGCGTCTGCCCTGCGTCATACGTGACTGGATGCAGTGGTATGTATTTGGGTGCTGGGTTTCGTGAGCTTCTGTTGAGGGGGGGGGGCGTTTCCGGGTTGGCGGTTGCGGGTTCTTGATTATGCTTTCATTTGATTTCTTCTGCAGCGTGTGAACCGCTGCCTTGGTCTTTTGTTTCTTTTCCGTTTTGTTTATTTGTCGATTTGTATTTGCCTGTCATAACATGAAACCAACTGCCACTGGAGAGCCCAATAAATGCTATTCTCATACAACACGAGATGGCTAAAGAAAGAACATTGACTCGTTGTGTATGTGTGTTTACCTTTACGGTAGCTGGACCTAGGTATTGCAGCAACGGAGTGCTACAGTAAGAGTATATTTAAATAGATATCAGTTAGTGTAGTTGTGGTGGATGTGCCGCCAACTCACCTCAGGGGCTGTCGGGGCGGCTCGTCCTGGAGCTCTGCCTCTGGCCTCAGGTGGATCGAAGAAGAATTGAAGAAGATGAAAGAAAAGGCTACGGACGCGCTGACTTGATTTAGAGTGCGATACAATCAATATTTATTTTAAAAAAAGATAGAAAAGGATGTACCAGTTACAAATGCAACTTCAAAAGTACTTATAAGGAAAACTGAGAAGATAGAAGAACAGGCTCTACTGAATGTGCAGAGAAAGTAATTAACTCAACTACACCTACGTATTGCTACGGCTCTTCACCTAACACGCAAAAACGCATCTGACTGAACTCGTGACTGTTGGTCTTATATCTGACCTCCTGACCCCCTACAGGGTGCTGAGGGAAATGGGCTTTCTCTAAGCCCCCCCTTTTTCTGCTTTTTTTTACTCCTCCTTGTTAACACCTCAGTTTCACAGCCTCGTGTTCGCTCATCTTTACAATCTTCACTCTTAGTCAAAACCCACATGGTTGTACAGAAAATGAATGAACATTTCACATCACTTTAATACAAAGGTATTTGAAGAAACACAATAGTTTTTACATACAGGTTACACATTTAAACTTGCCAAGCGTTGATTACATGTCAAGAGTACTTTCTCAATATAATGTATTCTTATGCCAGGTGGATCACTGTCTCTAGCAGACACGCTCTATTCCAACCGGAGCATCACTATATTATATTAAAGAAATAAAACACACATAGCAAACTTCAACCTTTTACATAGCAGAACCCCCAAACACCCTGTATTTACTCTGAAACAATGTTAAAACGTTCTATGTCAAAGTAACAGTAGGCAGGTGCCAGACAGATCACGTGTCCTGCAGTGAAAGACCAGAGCTCTACGTTGATAAGATATTCACATAAAATTGCAGATTGTCCAATAATTAACATAAACACGTATAGTATATACAACAAAATAGGTAACAGTGACATTTAATAAATACAAAGACATTGTTGTTGGAACTTCTATTGCCAAAATGTCAATCTTCCTTCGGTTCTTTTTTGTTTTAAATACGTTGAGGCATTATCAGTTTTTAAAGTCAGGAGCTCACAAAGAACCCAAAACAAGACTTATACACATGATACGAATTTTGGTTAAATTCAGTCCATACAATACGGGATTGAAGAGCGGTGGACATGTCAGCCAGTATAACGATAACGAGATGCGCACTATAATAGGCACATTTTTCATATCAAATCTGCTTTGTATTATTTCAAAGAAACACCCAAATGAAAAATTCAACAGGGAAGCGAGGTGAGGTGTGCAGGTACTGACAGCTTTCTGTCTGGTCTGTTTAGAACCAGAGAAACAAACTCGAAGAATCCTCAAGTACGAGTAAACTATCAAAATAAAAACACAAATGATTGTAGTTGTGTAAGTCAGTCCATAGACGTTATTAACTGTCGTGTCATAACAGGCCAGTTTGACAACATAATAGTTATTACAATAAACTTTGTTAATGATGTTCCCACACAGCTGTAAAGAGGCAGTTAATGATAACAAAACAGGAATTGCAATGAAAGGGTATAACCATGTTAGAGCAATGAGTAAGGCTGTCTTTTTCTGGGTCATAAGTGTGTTATATTGTAGAGGATAACAGATAGCAAGATATCTGTCATAAGACATAACGGCTAAGTTAGTAAATTCTATAGAGGCATATATGTACACAAAGAATATCTGCAGGAAACAAAGTGGAGCAGAAACCGTGTGAATGTCAGAGAGGATCTGAACCAGAAGGAATGGAAACAACCATGTACTACCAAACAGTTCATTCACAAACAGGCTGCAGAGAAACAGGTACATAGGTTCATGTAAGCTTCTGTTCATGCAGATAACCACAATGAGCAACACGTTGGAACCAACAATTACAACGTATAAAGACATAATAATCATGAACCATAAGTATTTAAACAGCCCAACATCAAAGTAGGGTGACAGTATGAAGTATGCATACTTTGTAGAGTTCATCATGATCCTCCTTTTGGTTCACAGAATAATTACACCTTGCACAAGACATACCATTTGTAATGACTATTTAAACTTTGTTAAATGTGTAATGACACTTGTTTTGAACCATCTGCAACATTAACACAAAACGGTATTCATTCTACGTTACAGAAATAAATAAACTCAAAACCATCATTCTATCATTGAAAATCAATATAAAGCTCAGGTTAGAAATTACAGATCATAGTTCATGACTGTGTGAGTTCACCTGCTGCTCTGCTTGTCACGCCGGAGCACTAATGAAAGAACCCAAATGCACGACCCGAGGCAGAGAGTAAAGTTCACAAGAATTCCTTTATTGATAAAGGTAATATTGCAACAGGATAGAGTCTCTGGAGAAGGACCGCCGAAGGTTCTCCCGATGTAACTGGGGAGGGACTGAGGCCGGTCGGCAAGGCTCTGACCCGCTGTGGTGAGAGCATCTGTCTCACTCAGGGGAGAGTAGAATCGCCAACGTAAACAGTCCAGGGTCATTCACAGGAAGGCAGTCAAACTCGACAGAGGTACAGGCAGGGATCGGGCTTACTCGGAAACGAAGGGACGTCGGAATCAGAACAGGATATCAGGCAGGAAAAACGCTGGTAAGTTGACTCACAGGTGAAGAAAAACAAACTGGCAACGAGACAAGTGAAGCACAGAGTATATATACACACTGGGAGGGGAGTTAACGAGACACAGGTGAAACACATCAGGGCAGGGAGAGGTAATCACACATGAGCAAGTAAAGACAGCAGACATGACACAGGAGGATGATTTCAAAGTAAAACAGGAAGTGACAAGACAACAAAATAAAAGCACTACCGTCTAGTGACGGTTGTGACAATACCCCTCCCCTTACGGCCGGCACCTGACGGCCCAGGACCATCAGGATGGGACTGGTTGAATTCGTGGATGAGGGAAGGGTCAAGGATGTGCGAGGCGGGCACCCAGGAACGTTCCTCAGGTCCATAACCTTCCCAGTCCACCAGGTATTGAAACCCGCGGCCACGTCGGTGAGAGGACAGGAGCTTGCGGACGGTATAAACAGGACCCCCATCCACAAGTCGGGGGGGAGGCGGGGGCTGGGCAGTGGGCACCAGCGAGCTCTCCTTAGCGGGTTTGATCTGGCTGACGTGGAAAGCTGGGTGCACGCTCATGGTCCTGGGGAGTTTCAGACGCACAGTGACAGGATTAATGATTTTAGAGATGTATGCCAGTTTTCTGCTCTCCATATGTAGGGGAAGGTTGCGGGTGGACAGCCAGACACGTTGGCCGTTCTGGTACTCTGGAGCAGGAGTGCGGCGGCGATCAGCGGCCTTCTTGTAATGCTCCGAACTGATGAGAAGGGAGCGCCTGGCCCGACTCCAGGTGCGTTTGCACCGCTGAATAAGGGCTAGAGCAGAGGGGACAGCAACCTCCTTTTCCAAGGACGGGAAGGCGGGGGGCTGGTACCCGAACACCACATGAAACGGGGATAAACCAGAAGATGAGCAGGGTAAAGAATTGTGTGCATACTCCACCCACACTAGCTGCTGACTCCAGGCGGCGGGGTTCTGGGTGACCAGACAGCGTAGTGTGGTCTCCATCTCCTGGTTGAGGCGTTCAGTCTGTCCATTGGACTGCGGATGGAAGCCGGAGGACAGGGAGACGGAGGCACCGATGAGGGAGCAGAAGGCCTTCCAGAATAGAGCAGTGAACTGGGGACCTCGATCAGAAACCACATCAACAGGGAAACCATGAATGCGGAAAACATTAGACAGGAGTGCCTCAGCAGTCTCCTTAGCAGATGGAAGCTTAGGCAAAGCAATGAAGTGAACCATTTTGGAGAACCTGTCTACCACCGTTAAGACGGTGGTGTTACCTGCAGAGGGAGGCAGTCCAGTGAGATGTGTGACCAGGGTCTCAGGGGGACAGGCAGAGGGTGAAGCTGACCCACAGGAGGCTTGTGGGACACTTTGCAGGAGGCACAAACTGGACAGGCCGCAATGAACTCGGTGATGTCTTTCTCCATGGCGGGCCACCAGAAACGCTGTTGGGACATAAATAAGGTCCGTCGGACCCCGGGGTGACATGCCAATCGTGAAGCGTGGGCCCACTGGATGACTTGAGAGCGGAGGTGAGGTGGAACAAACAACCGATTGGGAGGGACGCCGTCCGGCGGTTGACAGGTCTGAAGAGCCTGGATGACCTGTTCCTCCACCCTCCACTTGAAAGCCCCAACCACACAGGCTGCAGGCAGGATAGGTTCAGGCACGGCAACAGGACCCTCTGAGGACGGAACTCGGGACAGAGCATCAGGCTTGCCATTCTTCGACCCTGGTCTATAGGAGAGAGCAAAGTCAAAACGGGTAAAGAACAGGGCCCACCTTGCCTGCCGGGAATTCAGCCTCTTTGCGGTCCGAAGATACTCCAGATTCTTGTTGTCGGTCCAGACAAGAAAAGGTAGCTCCGCCCCCTCCAGCCAGTGACGCCATTCCTCCAGAGCCACCTTGATGGCCAACAACTCCCGGTTCCCGATGTCGTAATTTTGTTCCGCCGCAGAAAGTTTCCTCGATAGGAAAGCGCAGGGGTGCAGCTTATCGTCGGTAGAGGACCGTTGGGACAGAATGGCCCCAACACCGACATCCGAGGCGTCCACCTCAACTATGAACTGGAGCGTAGGATCAGGAACAGAGAGAATGGGAGCGGTGGTGAAGGACACTTTAAGGCGTTGGAAGGCCCCTTCAGCCTTATCACACCACCTGAAGGGGAACTTAGGAGAGGTTATGCAGGGGTGAAGCGACAGCACTGAAGTTACGGATGAACTTGCGGTAGAAATTGGCGAACCCTAAAAACCGCTGCACCTCCTTGCGGGAGTTAGGGGTAGGCCAACTTCTGACGGCACTGACCTTGTCGGGGTCCATCTGAATGTTGTCCACCGAAATGATGAAGCCCAGGAAGGAAACCGAAGGCTGGTGAAACTCACATTTCTCTGCTTTGACAAACAGCTGATTCTCCAGGAGGCGCTGAAGTACCTGACGGACATGCTGAATGTGGGAGGACTCATCAGGAGAAAAGATGAGGATATCGTCCAGATACACAAAAACAAAACTGTTCAGCATGTCACGTAACACATCGTTGACGAGAGCCTGAAACACAGCAGGGGCATTGGTTAATCCAAACGGCATTACTAAGTACTCGTAATGTCCACGGGGGGTGTTGAAGGCAGTCTTCCACTCATCTCCCTCCCTGATCCTCACGAGATGATATGCGTTGCGGAGATCCAGCTTGGAGAAAACCTTGGCACCATGAATCAGCTCGAAGGCAGAGGACATGAGAGGAAGAGGGTACCTATTGCGGACCGTGATGTCGTTGAGACCCCTGTAGTCGATGCAAGGGCGTAGGGATTTATCTTTCTTTTCTACAAAGAAAAATCCAGCGCCAGCAGGAGAGGAGGACGGGCGGATGAGACCGGCAGCCAGGGATTCCTCCACATAGCTCCTCATGGCAGCAGTTTCTGGAACAGACAGTGAAAATAGTCTCCCCCGGGGAGGATGGGTGCCGGGACGGAGCTCAATCGCACAGTCATATTGTTTATGAGGAGGAAGTGCAGAGGCACGGGCTTTGTTAAAAACTTGCTTTAGGTCGTGATAACAAAGAGGTACTTTGTCCAGTGCGGGGAAGGTGTCCAGAGAGCCGGATAGCTGGGAGGTGCAGACCGGAGCTAGGCAGAGATCAGGAGGTCCTGGAGCCGAAATGGGTGCCACCCTGGCCCCACAGGAACGTGCACATCGGGGACCCCAGGCGAGGATTCTCCCAGTACTCCAGTCCACATGCGGGTTGTGCAGCTTCAGCCATGGGAAACCTAGGAGCAGGGGATGCGAGGGTGAGTAAAACAGGTGAAAAGATAGTGTTTCAGTGTGCTTGTCCGGGAACAGGAGGGTGACCGGTTGGGACCGGTGAGTGACCCTGCAAATGAGGCGGCCATCCAAGGCACGAGCCTCCAGGGGGCGTTGAAGACGGAAGGCCGAGTCTCTTGGCGAGAGCATAGTCCATGAGATCCGCATCGGAACCCACCAGAACCGGTTGCTGGAGCGAGGCAGAGGAAGAGCGAAGAAGAACCAGGGGTTGTAGGCGAGCGGGATTGGACAGGGTCAGGGTGCGGCTCACCAGTGCCCTCTCCTTCACTGGTGAGCCCTGGCTTTTACTGGGCAGGAGGAGATGATATGTCCCTGCTGACCACAGTAGAGGCAGAGACCCTCCGTCATGCGCCACCGGCGTTCTTCCGGGGTGAGTTTGGTGCGACCAATCTGCATGGGTTCCTCTCCCTCCGTGGCTCAGGCATCGACATGGTGAGTAACAGCTCTGGGGAACTCCACAGGTGGTGCAGAAAAGCGAACAGCTGAGTCTTCAGGATTCCACTGCGCCATCTGGTCGGAGATCCTGATGGCAGAGGCAATGGCTCCATCCAGCGACTGCTGCTCCTCCCGTAGGGCGATCTCCCTGCCGATGGACCGATTGAGTCCGCTCTGGAAGGCGGTAAGTAGAGCCAGGTCATTCCAGCCGGAGTCCACAGCTAGGGAGCGGAACTCGCTGGCAAATTCCCTTCTTCCCCTGCCAGAGCTTAAGCAATCGTTGACCCGCCTGTTGTCCCCGGATGGGATGGTCATAAATCCTCCTTAATTCTGTGGCAAACAGTTCAAAAGAGAGGACCGGCGGAGCTTGCTGCTCATATAGGGCATTAAAGTAACTTAAAGGAGGACCATCCAACAGGTTAGCTATGTAAGCTATCTTGGCTGACTCCTCACGGAACCGGGAAGGCTGGGCCAGAAACACCAGACGTACCTGGGTAATGAAATTTCGGCAAGTGTCTGGGTTACCGCTGTACTTGGTGGGTGAGGAGATGTGAGGCTCGGAGGTGGATCCACCCGGCAGCGCCGGGGAAGCAGCAACAGGCGGGGGAGCTGGCGGGGGAGCTGGCGGGGGAGCTGGCGGAGAAGCGCCGCGACTTAGCTCAGCGAGCTGTGTCGAAATCTGGGCCACGTTGTCGATGAGATTTCAACACGTGTTCGTGGCTGCCCAAACGCTGAGCCTGGCCGGAGATCTCCTCCTTCATGCGGTCGAGGTCGGCTGGGTTCATGACGAGGCCAGTTCGTCCTGTCACGCCGGCGCACTAATGAAAGACCCCAAATGCACGACCCGAGGCAGAGAGTAAAGTTCACAAGAATTCCTTTATTGATAAAGGTAATATTGCAACAGGATAGAGTCTCTGGAGAAGGACCGCCGAAGGTTCTCCCGATGTAACTGGGGAGGGACTGAGGCCGGTCGGCAAGGCTCTGACCCGCTGTGGTGAGAGCAGCTGTCTCACTCAGGGGAGAGTAGAATCGCCAACGTAAACAGTCCAGGGTCATTCACAGGAAGCCAGTCAAACTCGGCAGAGGTACAGGCAGGGATCGGGCTTACTCGGAAACGAAGGGACGTCGGAATCAGAACAGGATATCAGGCAGGAAAAACGCTGGTAAGTTGACTCACAGGTGAAGAAAAACGAACTGGCAACGAGACAAGTGAAGCACAGAGTATATATACACACTGGGAGGGGAGTTAACGAGACACAGGTGAAACACATCAGGGCAGGGAGAGGTAATCACACATGAGGAAGTAAAGACAGCAGACATGACACAGGAGGATGATTTCAAAGTAAAACAGGAAGTGACAAGACAACAAAATAAAAGCACTACCGTCTAGTGACGGTTGTGACACTGCTGAAGTCATTGAGTCCCTCCTAACTGATCTGAAAGACTGCTTCTGTTTCTTTTTCTACTTCTCTAGATAGGAGAAACCCACAGCAGCAGACTGACGTCATTATCACAGAACACTCAGATTATTACTGATCTGTGATTATCAGGGAAACATGTCAAGGATGAATACCTCAAATCTCAACAAATAAAATACAATATAACCAAAAAAATAAAGGCCTTAAATGTGGATGTTACTTCAAGGCCCCTTTACAAGGCGTGACCTGATGACCCCTATATGTATAATGCTTTCATTGGAATCGCCAGTATTACCCCAGAAATGACAATTTAACAAATAACTACAAACCAATTGAAATGCAGTCGACCGGGATCCTTTGAGTCCTCTGATGGGTATGGCAGACTGGTACCTGAAGTACTTTATTAAACATGTTGGATTATGACCAGATAACCATCTATAAAGCTGAGCCCAGCCACCCCACAGAGGAAAGTAATCTCCTTACACTATCTCCAAGGCTGAGCCGTGACCATAGCTAAGACCGACCAGTAAATCCCTCTTCACCAAGACGGTCTGGTACAGCGCCTGTTTTACTGCTGCAACCTGTCGATCTCCCGCTCCACCTTTCCCTCACTCGTGAACAAGACCCCGAGATACTTGAACTCCTTCGCTTGGGGTAGGCATTTTGTCCCCACCTGGAGGGAGCAATCCACCGGTTTCCGGCAGAGCACCATGGCCTCAGATTTGGAGGCGCTAACTCTCATCCCTGCCGCTTCACACTCGGCTGCAAAACGCCCCAGTGAATGCTGGAGGTCACAGTCTGAGGAGGCAAACAGGACCACATCATCCGCAAACAGCAGAGAGGCGATCCCGAGACTCCCGAACCGGATCCTCTCCGCCCCCTGGCTGCGCCTAGATATCCTGTCCATGAAAGTCACGAACAGGACCGGTGATAAAGGGCAGCCCTGGCGGAGGCCAACACCCACCGGGAACGTGTCTGACTTACTACCGAGGATACGAACACAGCTCCTACTGCAGGCGTACAAAGACCGGATAGCCCGTGCCAACGGGTCCGGCACCCCATACTCCCGCAGCACCCCCCACAAAAACCCCCGAGGGACCCGGTCGAAAGCCTTCTCCAAGTCCACAAAGCACATGTAGACTGGTTGGGCAAACTCCCAGGACCCCTCCAGTAGTCTTGCAAGGGTAAAGAGCTGGTCCACTGTTCCACGACCGGGACGGAATCCACACTGTTCATCTTGAATCTGAGGTTCGACAAGCGGTCGGAGCCTCCTTTCCAGCACCCTGGCATAAGCTTTTCCCGGGAGGCTGAGCAGTGTGATCCCTGATAGTTCAGCACACTCTCCGGTCCCCCTTCTTGAAGATGGGAACCACCACCCCGGTCTGCCAGTCCATGGGCACTGTACTCGACCCCCATGCGACAAGTTTGAGTATGATGAGGAGAATTATTGAGACAGATCTTAAGTATCAAGCACAACCTTTTATGATTGAAGAGTAGTATAATACTCTGTTGTATTTTATGTAACTAAGCAATAAATCTACTTCCTGTTTACCCGGCATGCCCAGTGTACCTGGATAGTCATATGATAGCCGTTTTCAGAGGTGTTAGTGTGGACAGAGATGGACAGATATCCCTAAATGTGTATGACGTGACAAAGCCCTGGCGGACATGAAACTAGAATTAACGTTTCATCAGCTAAGAGCTGAGTTGCCTTCAGGACCCCAGAGGAAAAATCCACAGACAGATAGCAGAGCTTTAACAACAGCCAGGAGGAGGAAGAGAAGGAGGAGGAAGAAGAAGAAGAAGAGGAGGAGGAGGAAGGGGAAGGGGAGGAGGAGGAGGAAGAAGCATCAGGCTGATATCAAACCCAAAGCATGCTGAGACATGAACCCACATCCAGCTGGGAGCGGGGGGTGTTCCAGTATGAACAGCTCTTCGGCCTCCATCAGCTTCACCGCCTACGGCTCTCTCCACCGGTACAAAGCCGCTCTGCTGGTCTGTATATCCGTCCTCTACGTGTCCTGTCTGTGTGTGAACCTCCTCCTGGTCCTGGTTATTTGGCTGGACTCCGGCCTCCACCGGCCGATGTACGTGCTGCTGGTGCATCTGTGTCTGAGCGGCGTGGCGGGCAGCTCCTCCGTGTGTCCGCACGTCATCCGGCACCTGCTGGCCGACAGACCCCAGAGCTCCCTCGCCGGGTGTCTGACTCAGGTGTTCTTCATCAACGTGTACAGCGGCTGTATGTTCTGCATCTTGGCGTTGATGGCCTACGACCGCTACGTCTCCATCTGCAAACCTCTGCTGTACCGCTCCATCATGACGCCGGCTTGGGTCCGGCTGCTGCTGCTGCTGGTGTACCTGAGCCTGGGCTCCTCCTCGGCCGTGCAGGTGGTCCTGATCTCCAGACTGCGGCTCTGCAGACATACGGTGGACAAGCTGACGTGCGACAGCCTGGCGGTGGCACAGCTCTCCTGCGAGAGCTCTCCCGTGGTCAGTGTGTTCGGGCTGTGCACCGCCGTCTGGATGGTGCTGTGCCCCTGTGTGCTGGTCCTGGGCTCGTACCTCCACATCCTGCTGGTGCTCCTCAGGAGCTCCAGGGCGTCGCAGGTGAGAGGCCTGCAGACCTGCACCCCTCACCTGGTGACCTTCATCAACTTCTCCTCGGCCTCTTTCTTTGGGGTCATTTACAACCGGCTGAGCGACCGCGTTCCTGAAGCCGGGCTCGTTCTCACGTATGTGAACTTCTTCATCGTCCCTCCGCTGCTCCATCCCATAATTTATGGTATTAAAATGCAGGAGATTCGGCAAAGTGTGAAAAAAATGATGAAAAGGAAAATTATTCAAATGTGAATTTCTTTGGTTTTCACTGTTCTTACTTTCTGTGACGCTCACTGATGATGATGAAGATGAAGGTTTTGTGTGTATTAATGCTGTTATTATCGATATTGTTCTCTTCTATCCGCTGCTGCTGTATTGGTCTATTATTACGTATTATTAATGTGACTGCTGCTGTGACTGCTCTCGATATATGAATATCTAAAAATAACGTTGTTCTGTTGTTTATTCTGGTCACATGACGTCTATTGATCCTTTATTCTGGTCACATGATGTCTATTGATCCTTTATTCTGGTCACATGACGTCTATTGATCCTTTATTCTGGTCACATGATGTCTATTGATCGTCCTCCATGTGATGATCTACGAACAGAGGATGTTGTTCAGATTCTTTGTGTTTTCTTTATTGTTCTGTTTCATGACCCACTGAATGTTCACGATGATGATGATGATGATGATGATGATGATGATGATGATGGAGAGAATTCATGTCTGTCAGAAAGAAAATCTTAAATGCAAAATGTAAAGTGATTTATTGAGTTTCTTCTTGATATCAAACTGGAAATTAAAGCAAAACAGTCAGAAAGCAGCGAATGAAACAACCTTTGTTATACATAACATATTATATATATATACTATATATTTATAGTATATATAATAACAACCTTTCTGCTTTTAGAATTCCAGTCAATGAAGAAGAATTAAAAGAAGGAAATGTGACTTTCAGTAGTTTGAGGGGTTAAAAACTAAAATACAGAATATTTCATTAAAAGCATTTTTTTTGTAAAATGCTTTTATTATGTATTGTTTATTCATAAAATATCAATGTAAATTATTATTGTAATGAAGAAACATTTGTAAAGTGCAGTTTGTGTGACTCTTCTAAACTTCTAAACCGTTCAATATTGCTTTTAGTTTCCTTCTCTTTCTTTTGGAACAAAGAACACATGAACATATGGCCACATTATGACACCACATTATCGGTCATTTGATATCCATGCACGCTTGTAAAGTTATTATATATATATATATATATATATATATATATATATATATATATATATATATATATATATATATATACACATATTATTATTATATTGGTGGGTCGGGGTTGTAGGACAGGATTTCAGTTGTAGATGTTGTATTTTTAGGCCCTTCAGGCCTGAAAGGTGATCAGTAGGTTCTTCCGTAACAGATCATTAGTTTATTGTCCCATGATTCCTGAGGAGGTAATTACCCCCCCCCCCCCCCCCTTGTTTTCCTTCAACCACTAACCCACTCCACCCCCACCCCTGAGATGAGGAACCAAGGCAGTGCACATGGGGAAGAAAGAAAAAATACTCATTCAATAATGAAATAAACAGAAGAAGGGAACAACAAAAACAACAAAACAAAGACTGCACAGTCTACCCATGACTCCCAACACAGGAGTCCCATGGCAACTCTAGCACTAGACCAGCAGCATTCAGATCCAATGAGGGTGTACAGGCAGGGCCAGACGTATTTGGACTGTGACACACAGGGTTCTTATGGTCATGGAAAACCTGCAAAAGTCATGTAGTTTTAAAATGGTTATTTCCAGGCCTGGAAAAGTCCTTGAAAAAAATAAAATCCCCAAAGTTTAGTAAAAGTCATGTAAATGTGTTCATGTGTTCATGTGTTCATTTACGCTGAGTTTGAAATTTAAAAGATTTTTAAAAGAAAATTTTAAAAGAAAGACTCAAAATATAAGCAGGCATACATACAGGCATCTATATAAATGTTTATTCTTTTAATCAAAATATTGTCTCATTCATTTGTGTCATTTAAGGTTTACTGTATGCTTTGTATTCTCATTGTTAGTTTAAATACTACATTTACTCACTTCTTACTGTTTACACCCAAACTTCACTAAATGTTTGTCATGGACATTTGGTTAAAAGTCATGAAACCCACTGGTCAGAATGTGAATGAACCCTGGACACAATTTTGCCTATTTCCACAACTGCAGTTGACTTTAAATAAAGCATCAATATGTGTAGACATTCAGCTTTATTTCAATGGATAGAACAACAATTTGATACACTGTTGTTGTCATGGCCACTGTAGCTCCTACAACTAGTGCCTGGACCTCTACAGCTAGTCCCTGTACCTCTGTAGCTAGTCCATGTACCTCTGTAGCTAGTCTCCAGGCCTCTACAGCTAGTCCCTAGACCTCTGTAGCTAGTCTCCAGTCCTCTACAGCTAGTCCCTGTACCTCTGTAGCTAGTCTCCAGTCCTCTGTAACTAGTCCCTGTACCTCTGTAGCTAGTCTCCAGTCCTCTGTAGCTAGTCCCTGTACCTCTGTAGCTAGTCCCTGTACCTCTGTAGCTAGTCCCTGGACCTCTGTAGCTAGTCCCTGGACCTCTGCAGCTAGTCCCTGGACCTCTGTAGCTAGTCCCTGGACCTCTACAGCTAGTCCCTGGACCTCTGCAGCTAGTCCCTGGACCTCTGTAGCTAGTCCCTGGACCTCTGTAGCTAGTCCCTGGACCTCTGTAGCTAGTCCCTGGACCTCTACAGCTAGTCCCTGGACCTCTGTAGCTAGTCCCTGGACCTCTACAGCTAGTCCCTGGACCTCTAAAGCTAGTCCCTGGACCTCTACAGCTAGTCCCTGGACCTCTGTAGCTAGTCCCTGGACCTCTACAGCTAGTCCCTGGACCTCTACAGCTAGTCCCTGGACCTCTGTAGCTAGTCCCTGGACCTCTACAGCTAGTCCCTGGACCTCTGTAGCTAGTCCCTGGACCTCTGCAGCTAGTCCCTGGACCTCTGTAGCTAGCCCCTGGACCTCTACAGCTAGTCCCTGGACCTCTGCAGCTAGTCCCTGGACCTCTGTAGCTAGTCCCTGGACCTCTGTAGCTAGTCCCTGGACCTCTACAGCTAGTCCCTGGACCTCTGCAGCTAGTCCCTGGACCTCTGTAGCTAGTCCCTGGACCTCTACAGCTAGTCACTGGACCTCTGTAGCTAGTCCCTGGACCTCTTTAGCTAGTCCCTGGACCTCTGTAGCTAGTCCCTGGACCTCTGTAGCTAGTCCCTGGACCTCTACAGCTAGTCCCTGGACCTCTACAGCTAGTCCCTGGACCTCTACAGCTAGTCTCCAGTCCTCTACAGCTAGTCCTTGTACCTCTGTAGCTAGTCCCTGGACCTCTACAGCTAGTCCCTGTACCTCTACAGCTAGTCCCTGTACCTCTGTAGCTAGTCCCTGTACCTCTGTAGCTAGTCTCCAGGCCTCTACAGCTAGTCCCTGGACCTCTGTAGCTAGTCTCCAGTCCTCTACAGCTAGTCCCTGTACCTCTGTAGCTAGTCTCCAGTCCTCTACAGCTAGTCCCTGTACCTCTGTAGCTAGTCCCTGTACCTCTACAGCTAGTCCCTGGACCTCTGTAGCTAGTCCCTGTACCTCTGTAGCTAGTCTCCAGTCCTCTACAGCTAGTCCCTGTACCTCTGTAGCTAGTCTCCAGGCCTCTACAGCTAGTCCCTGGACCTCTGTAGCTAGTCTCCAGTCCTTTACAGCTAGTCTCCAGGCCTCTGCAGCTAGTCTCCAGGCCTAAACTCATGTTAGCTTAGATCTATATTCTGTTTTGAGAGACGCAACAGCAGAAAAGCCGACCTCACGGAATTCTCACGGAGGTAGGAGGCTTTTAGCAAAACACCAAGAATCAAGCGAGTCACGCATGCGCAATCGTAGCCTCTTAACGGCGCAACGTAAATATTTCCATGAAAGTACAGGCATTTCGCCATGTATTTATTATTGACGATTTTTTTGTCCATATACTTTGTACTTTTGTACTATGTAAAGTTATCATGTTCATGGGGAGGGAGTTTGTCCTGAAACCACAAGGTAGCGGTTCATCCCTGTTCTCCATAGTTTCATGTTGAAGTGTCCTTGATAAGACACTGAAGCCCCACAGCTTCACAGCAGCACACTGCTCCTTGATTACTAAGGATGGTAAAATGCAGGGAATCATTTCCCCACTGTGGGATTAATAAAGGATTATAAAAAAATTAAAGTATTTTAATTTTGTCCAATGGTCCTAACCGAAATGGCAGAAATGGTCACTTCTTCCCCAAAACCATATCTGCAGCAGGCTCTAGTCTAGAGGCCAAAACTTATAAGGAGGCATTCCTGGGAACAGCCCTCTAAGTGTACTACATTTCAACTAAATCGGATGAGTTTGAGATTTAACCCAGGCAAGGTGGCCCAAATTGCAGGTACTTGCCCAGCAGAGTGACCCCGTTTCCTGGATTTTTTAATCCATCCAATTTGCTTGAAACGCCACACAGTAGTACATAGTACTATACTTCATCATAACCGCCCTTCAATTTCAGAGCCCTAGCTAAGAGCAACTGTGTTGCAAAGTGGTGTGGGTATACTTTTATACACATGTTGACATATTCAACTATCAAAGATACTCTTTTATGTTTCCATTGTTTTTCAGATTGAGAGAATATCAACACCTCCCATGTATATGATTTATTTGCATCTTTAAAACAGCTTTGCTTTCAATAAAAGCACATGTTTTTTTTTTATCACATTCTTTAATACATCTTTGTGGAAATGTCTTTTATACCAATATGATAGGAAAATGTGCCTTAATTTGACATGTTTATCCATTACTAATATACATTATCTGATGGCAGCTTGTGAATTCACAGCTGAATATCAACTGTCATAATTTACACTTTCCATAAGCACGAATGCATTCTCAATGTCTGGTAAACCCTTAAATCGGCTGGGAGGCATTGACCTCAGGGGCTTACATTTTAGCAAAGACAAGATTTTTACATATGATACGGATTTTGGACATATTTAGCCCATACATTAAGGGGTTGAAAAGCGGCTGGCATGTAAGCCAGTATAATGATAACAAAATCCTCAAAGTATTGGATAGATTATTCATATTAAACCTGCTCTGTATTAATTCAAAGCAAGCCCCACATGAGAAGTTCAGAAGGGAGGCGAGGTGAGGTGTGCAGGTACTGACAGCTTTATGTCTGGTCTGTTTACAACCAGAGAAACAAACCCTAAAGATCTTAGTGTAAGTGTACACGATTAGTGTTAGAGGACAAAAGATGGAGAGTGCGATAACAACGAGTCCATAGATGTTATTAACTGTTGTGTCATAACAGGCCAGTTTGGTAACAGAGTAGTTGTCACAGTACACTTTGTTAATGACGTTCCCACACAGCTGTAAAGAGCTACTCAAGCATGTCATCACAACACACAGTAGTAAAGGGAGAAGCCATGTCACAGCAATAAGAACAGTAATCTTGTTAAATGTCATACGAGTGTTATATTGTAGAGGGAAACAGATGGCAAGATATCTGTCATAAGACATTATGGCTAAGTTACAGAATTCTACACCTCCATAACAGTACAGAAAGAATATCTGCAGGAAACAAAGTGGAGCAGAAACCGTGTGAATGTCAGAGAGGATCTGAACCAGAAGGAATGGAAACAACCATGTACTACCAAACAGTTCATTCACAAACAGGCTGCAGAGAAACAGGTACATAGGTTCATGTAAGCTTCTGTTCATGCAGATAACCACAATGAGCAACACATTAGTGCAAAAAATTGACATATATAAAGACAAAATAACCATGAAAAATAAGTATTTTAAAGCCCCTGTGTCAAAGTAGGCACTCAGTGTAAAATATAAAAACTGAGTGGAGTTCATCATGATCTCCTTTTGCTTCAAAAAGCGGTCATAACACTGTTCATAGACAAACTAATTCCAAAAAGTTACATTTTGTTCCAGTAAAACTCTACATTTGTTAAGGACTATGTGCAGCTGCAATATTAAACACTAATTGTACTCAGCCAAAAGAACGAAAATAAATGTATTATCAAGAAAACTATTGGGACAATTTTACCAAATTCCCCATTCTGTAATTCAAAGTCTCTACAACACTAACGTAACAGTGTAAACATGTATCTGAGGACCTGCTGGAGTCAGAGTCCCTCCTAACTGAACTGAAACTCTGTCGCTACTCCTTTAAACACTTTCCAGTCAGAGGTCGCCCACGGCGCAGACTGACCTCATTCCTCTAACTGACGTCAGAAATGTTGTGATTTAATTAGATACTTTATATTGGTAAAGATACAAACAAAGAGTAAGGAATTGTATAATGGTTCATGTATATATATATATATATATATATATATATATATATATATATATATATATATATATATATATATATATATATATATATATATATATAAAATGAGTCAAACTTAATATGTTGGAACCATACATATTTACATTTCTGTATATAATACCAAAATGATGTCTGACTGACCTACGACCAGATCTTCCATCTGGAATCCCTGGTGAGCTGAGAAAGAGACAAAGACGGAGATGAGGAAGTAAGTTTCAAGCCGAACCTCAACAAAGAAAGACGACCAGGTTCCGAAGACATCAGGGTACCTTTGCTATCATCCAACTAGAACCAAGATGGTAAAAATAAATGGGCTTGTACTAGTATAACACTTTTCCAATCCTATAACTACAGTCACACCCATGCATATAATGAAGAATCATAATTAGAATTGTTTTTTGCCAAGTACGTTACACATACATACATTTTACTTTTAACATAACAATAACAATAAACAAAGAACAAAGTGCAATAATATGAAAGCATTTCTTTTAATTTATAATACAAATATAGTAAACAGATAACAATATGTTAATACAAGTGTATTGTAAATATAAAAAGATGTGTAACAGTGACAAATTGTCCTGAGGATGTAAGAGTCAGAGTCAGTAGTCAGTGGGGGTCCCAGGCTTTATTGATGAACCCAACTGTAGATGGGAAGAAACTGTTTTTGTTGCGTGAGGTCTTGGTCTTTTTGAAAGAGCAAAAAAATACTGTTTGTCCTTTAAATTACATTTAAAAGAGCCATTCCTTGCCGAGTGTTTTGAATCCAGAACCTTAAAGGACGAGATGTGACTGAAGAGAGGATTCCAGTTTACAGTTTAAAGTTTAAAGTGGACAGAACGTGTGTCATTAGCGGCTCAGTGTTTGTTCATTGAGATGATTTGTGATTCACATCATCAGGCGTTCTGCAACACACCTATTAATAATAATACAAATAATAATTTTACACGTAAACACAGAAATAGTAAAAGCAATAACAATAATATATATATATATATATATATATATATATATATATATATATATATATATATATATATATATATAAATAGGGCTGCAGCTGCGATGGTCGCGGATGCTAAAACTCGGGCATAGGAGGAGTTCGTTGAACTGCTGACCCGGACTGGGGACATCGTCGGGCGGTGGAAAGAACTTTGAGGAACTCCTAAACCCGGCCAACATGTCCCCCGGAGAGGGGGCAGCGGCGGAAGACTTTGGGGTGGTTTCACCGATATCCCTGTCAGAGGTCGCTAAGGTAGTCAAAAAGCTCTTTGGTGGCAAGGCGCCAGGGGTGGATGAGATCCGCCCTGAGATGCTGAAAGCGCTGGACACTGTTGGGCTGTCTTGGTTGACACGCCTTTTCAGTGTCGCATGGGGGTCGGGAACAGTGGACCAGCTCTTTACCCTCGCAAGACTACTGGAGGGGTCCTGGGAGTTTGCCCAACCAGTCTACATGTGCTTTGTGGACTTGGAGAAGGCTTTCGACCGGGTCCCTCGGGGGTTTTTGTGGGGGGTGCTGCGGGAGTATGGGGTGCCGGACCCGTTGGCACGGGCCATCCGGTCTCTGTACGCCTGCAGGAGGAGCTGTGTTCGTATCCTCGGTAGTAAGTCAGGGGGCAGACAGGATCCGGTTCGGGAGTCTCGGGATCGCCTCTCTGCTGTTCGCGAATGATGTGGTCCTGTTTGCCTCCTCGGACTGTGACCTCCAGCATTCACTGGGGCGTTTTGCAGCCGAGTGTGAAGCGGCAGGGATGAGAGTTAGCACCTCCAAAGTTCATGAGTGAGGGTAAGGTGGAGCGGGACATCGACAGACGGATCGGTGTGGCTGCAGCTGTAAAACAGGCGCTGTACCGGTCCGTCCTGGTGAAGAGGAGCTGAGCCGGAAGGCGAAGCTCTCCATTTACTGGTCGTTCTATGTTCCAACCCTCACCTATGGTCACGAACTCTGGGTCGTGACCGAAAGAACGAGGTCTCGGATACAAGCGGCCGAAATGAGCTTCCTCCGCAGGGTGGCCGGGCTCAGCCTTAGAGATAGGGTAAGGAGCTCGGACATCAGGGGGAGCTTGGAGTCGAGTCGCTGCTCCTTCGTGTCGAAAGGAGTCAGCTGAGGTGGTTCAGCATCTAGTCAGGATGCCTCCTGGACGCCTCCCATTAGAGGTTTTCCAGGCACGTCCAACTGGTAGGAGACCCCGGGGAAGACCGAGGACACGCTGGAGGGATTATATCTCCCGGCTGGCCTTGGAACGCCTCGGGATCCCCCAGAATGAGCTGGAAAGTGTTGCGGGTGAGAGGGAAGCCTGGGTCGGCCTGCTGAACCTGCTGCCACCGCGACCCGACCCCGGATAAGCGGCTGATAATGGATGGATGGATGGATATATAAATAGCTGTGACTGGGCCCTCGCTCCAGCACGTCGGGGACGCCTGCGAGCAGCTATAATTTATATATATATATATACACACACATTTATATACACACATATATACAGTGGGTACAGAAAGTACTCAGACCCCTTTAAATCTTCACTCTTTGTTTCATTGCAGCCATTTACTAAAATCAAAAAAGTTTATTTTATTTCTCATTAATGTACACCCAAACTTGACAGAAAATGTAGAATTTTTGGCAAATTTATTAAAAAATAAAAACTGAAATATCACATGGTCATAAGTATTCAGACCCTTTGCTCAGTTTTGAGTAGACGCCTTTTGAGCTAGTACAGCCATGAGTTTTCTTGGGAATGATGCAACAAGTTTTTCACACATGGATTTGGGGATCCTTCGCCATTCTTCCTTGCAGATCCTCTCCAGTTCCGTCAGGTTGGATGGTGAACGTTGGTGGACAGCCATTTTCAGGTCTGTCCAGAGATGCTCAATTGGGTTTAGGTCAGGGCTCTGGCTGGGCCAGTCAAGAATGGTCACAGAGTTGTTCCGAAGCCACTCCTTTGTTATTTTAGCTGTGTGCTTAGGGTCATTGTCTTGTTGGAAGGTGAACCTTTGGCCCAGTCTGAGGTCCAGAGCATTCTGGAAGAGGTTTTCTTCCAGGATATCTCTGTACTTGTACCACATTCATCTTTCCTTCAATTGCAACCAGTCGTCCTGTCCCTGCAGCTGAAAAACACCCCCATTGTGAGGTTTCGGTTTGGCCAGACCCAAGCGCACACACGGGTAGGCAAGATTGTTTAAAGGAAAAGGGTTTATTCAACAGAACACTGGGGACTTTGCATTGTTGCTGCGCAGGACAGTGTGTTGTTGTTGAGTGTGTTGTTATCGTTATTGTTGTTGTTAATGTTGTTGCTGGATGTGTTAGCCTAATAATTTTAGACATTTTTAGGCCTATTTTTTAAATGTCTTGTTGTGGCTGAATCAGCTATCTGCTGATCCATCCATCCATTATCAGCCGCTTATCCGGGGTCGGGTCGCGGTGGCAGCAGGTTCAGCAGGCCGACCCAGGCTTCCCTCTCACCCGCAACACTTTCCAGCTCATTCTGGGGGATCCCGAGGCGTTCCAAGGCCAGCCGGGAGATATAATCCCTCCAGCGTGTCCTCGGTCTTCCCCGGGGTCTCCTACCAGTTGGACGTGCCTGGAAAACCTCTAATGGGAGGCGTCCAGGAGGCATCCTGACTAGATGCCCGAACCACCTCAGCTGACTCCTTTCGACACGAAGGAGCAGCGACTCGACTCCAAGCTCCCTCCTGATGTCCGAGCTCCTTACCCTATCTCTAAGGGTGAGCCCGGCCACCCTGCGGAGGAAGCTCATTTCGGCCGCTTGTATTCGAGATCTCGTTCTTTCGGTCACGACCCAGAGTTCGTGACCATAGGTGAGGGTTGGAACATAGACCGACCAGTAAATGGAGAGCTTCGCCTTCCGGCTCAGCTCCTCTTCACCAGGACGGACCGGTACAGCGCCTGTTTTATTGCTGCAGCCGCACCGATCCGTCTGTCGATCTCCCGCTCCACCTTACCCTCACTCGTGAACAAGACCCCGAGATACTTGAACTCCTTCGCTTGGGGTAGGCAGTTTGTCCCCACCTGGAGGGAGCAATCCACCGGTTTCCGGCAGAGCACCATGGCCTCAGATTTGGAGGCGCTAACTCTCATCCCTGCCGCTTCACACTCGGCTGCAAAACGCCCCAGTGAATGCTGGAGGTCACAATCCGAGGAGGCAAACAGGACCACATCATCCGCGAACAGCAGAGAGGCGATCCCGAGACTCCCGAACCGGATCCTCTCCGCCCCCTGGCTGCGCCTAGATATCCTGTCCATGAAAGTCACGAACAGGACCGGTGATAAAGGGCAGCCCTGGCGGAGGCCAACACCCACCGGGAACGTGTCTGACTTACTACCGAGGATACGAACACAGCTCCTACTGCAGGCGTACAAAGACCGGATAGCCCGTGCCAACGGGTCCGGCACCCCATACTCCCGCAGCACCCCCCACAAAAACCCCCGAGGGACCCGGTCGAAAGCCTTCTCCAAGTCCACAAAGCACATGTAGACTGGTTGGGCAAACTCCCAGGACCCCTCCAGTAGTCTTGCAAGGGTAAAGAGCTGGTCCACTGTTCCACGACCGGGACGGAATCCGCACTGCTCGTCTTGAATCTGAGGTTCGACAAGCGGTCGGAGCCTCCCTTCCAGCACCCTGGCATAAGCTTTTCCCGGGAGGCTGAGCAGTGTGATGCCACGATAGTTTGAGCACACTCTCCGGTCCCCCTTCTTGTAGATGGGAACCACCACCCCGGTCTGCCAGTCCATGGGCACTGTTCCCGACCCCCATGCGACACTGAAAAGGCGTGTCAACCAAGACAGCCCAACAATGTCCAGCGCTTTCAGCATCTCAGGGCGGATCTCATCCACCCCTGGCGCCTTGCCACCAAGGAGCTTTTTGACTACCTTAGCGACCTCTGCCAGGGATATGGGAGAAACCACCCCAAAGTCTTCCGGCGCTGCCCCCTCTCCGGGGGACATGTTAGCCGGGTTTAGGAGTTCCTCAAAGTGCTCTTTCCACCGCCCGACGATGTCCCCAGTCCGGGTCAGCAGTTCCCGCCCCCCTGCTGAGAACAGCCTGGGGTAGGCCCTGCTTTCCCTTCCTGAGCCGTCGGATGGTTTGCCAGAACTTCCTTGAGGCCAACCGAAAGTCCTTCTCCATGGCCTCCCCGAACTCCTCCCATGCCCGAGTTTTAGCATCCGCGACCATCGCAGCTGCAGCCCTTCTGGCCTGCCGGTACCCGTCAGCTGCTTCAGGAGACCCCTGGGCCAGCCAGGCCCGAAAGGCCTCCTTCTTCAGTTTGACGGCTTCCCTCACCCCCGGTGTCCACCACCGGGTTCTCGGGTTGCCGCCACGACAGGCACCGATGACCTTCTGGCCACAGCTCCGAGCAGCCGCGTCCACAATAGAGGCTTTGAACATGGTCCACTCGGGTTCCATGTCCCCAGCCTCCCTCGGGATTTGTGAGAAGTTCTTCCGGAGGTGGGAGTTGAAGACCTCCCGGACAGGGTCCTCCGCCAGACGTTCCCAGTTCACCCTCACTACACGTTTGGGCTTGCCAGGTCTTTCTAGCCGACTCCCCCGCCATCTGATCCAACTCACCACCAGGTGGTGATCAGTTGACAGCTCTGCTCCTCTCTTCACCCGAGTGTCCAAGACATACGGCCGCAGATCAGATGATACGACTACAAAGTCGATCATTGATCTCCGGCCTAAGGTGTTCTGGTACCAGGTACACTTATGAGCCACCTTATGCTCGAACATGGTGTTCGTTATGGACAAACTGTGGCTAGCACAGAAGTCCAACAACAAAACACCATTCGGGTTCAGATCGGGCAAGCCGTTCCTCCCAATCACGCCCCGCCAGGTTTCTCTGTCATTGCCCACGTGAGCGTTGAAGTCTCCCAGGAGAACTATGGAGTCGGCAGGCGGCGCCCTTTCCAGGACCCCTCCCACCGACTCCAAGAAGGCCGGATACTCCGAACTGCTGTTCGGTGCATAAGCACAGACAACAGTCAGAGCCTTACTCCCTGCAACCCGTAGGCGCAGGGAGGCGACCCTCTCGTTCTCCGGGGAAAACTCCAACATAGCGGCGCTCAGCCGGGGGCTCGTGAGTATCCCCACTCCCGCCCGGCGCCTCTCACCCTGGGCAACTCCAGAAAAGGACAAAGTCCAACCCTTCTCCAGGAGCTTGGTTCCAGAGCCCATGCTGTGCGTGGAGGCGAGCCCAACTAAATCTAGCTGGTACCGCTCCACCTCCCGCACCAGCTCCGGCTCTTTCCCCGCTAGCGAGGTGACGTTCCACGTCCCTAGAGCTAGTCTATGCTGCCGGCGATCGGCTCGCCCAGGTCTCCTGCCTGGCCTGCCGCCCGGTCTGCATAGCACCCGACCCCGATAATTCTCCCCGCGGGTGGTGGGTCCACGGGGTGACTGCTGCTCCATGTTGTTTCTTCGGGCTGAGCCCGACCGGGCCCCATGGGCGAAAGCCCGGCCACCAGACGCTCGCCGACGAGCTCCCCTCCTGGGTCTGGCTCCGGGAGGGTGCCCCGGTGTCCCTTGTCCGGGCGAGGTAACTTTAGTCCGTGGGCTGCAATTCATCAGGGTTTTTTGAATCGCTCTTAGTCTGGGCTCTCCCCCGAGACCTGTTTGCCTTGGGAGACCCTACCAGGGGCTGACGCCCCAGACAACATAGCTCCCAGGATCACTGAGCCACTCAAACTCCTCCACCACGTTAAGGTGGCAATTCATTGGAGGAGCTACTACTAAGAAACTACTTCATAATAAACGTCTTTGTGCTCTTATTTGTTTGATGATCTTGACCCGCTATCTGCTGATCTTTCAATACAATATATTGTGGGACTTATGTGTTGCTTGATTGCCATAGGCCTACAGTTCATGTCTAATTCTATTGGGTAGGCTACCTGCTCAGCTGGCCTATTTATTAGCTTGTGAGATTCTAAATAATACTGTCTGTCACCTTTTTGTGCCGGAGTTTGATTATAGGTGAAAAGTTGAACTACTCTGCTACCATAGGCTGTAAAAAAAAAAGTGCCCTCCCCCGCCCCAAAGCAACGTAAGCCCTCCGCAAATCAGTGGCTGGCGCCAGGCCTGGTACGAAGTATGTCTATTAATTCTATTATACAGAGGCCGAGAGTCAAGGTACCACTGGAAATGGAGTTATAATCTGGCTACTGGAGAGAGGGAAGCCAGGGTGTTTTAACAGGGATTGAAGACAGGTGCCGAAGATGAGGTGCAGGTGTGGAGATGATTGCCAATTGCCGGAAGCCACGCACACACACACACACACACACACACACACACACACACACACACACAGGAGACAAACAGGAGACACCAGAGACACAAAGAAAAGACAAAAAAGGACACGAGTCACGGACGAGCCGTGACAGTACCCCCCCTCAACGGGTGCCTCCAGGCGCCCCACTAGGCTTGTCTGGATGCTCTCGATGGAAGTCCCGGACAAGGGAAGCCTCTGAGAAGGAGCTGCGTGTGATCCAGGACCGTTCCTCTGGGCCATATCCCTCCCAGTCGACGAGGTACTGGAATCCCAGGGCCCCTACGGCGGACGTCGAGGATACGAAGAACGGTGAATAAGACGGACGAGCTAGGCGCGCTGGTAAAGACTGAGAGGATCTTCCGTGAGTGCAGCATCTTGTGTTTCACGGAGACATGGCTGCACGCGGACTTTTCCAGACCACAGCGCGTCGGTGCCCGGCTTCAGGACTGTACGGGCGGACAGAGACGCGACACTGAGCGGCAAAAAGAGAGGGGGAGGGATTGCAGTGTATGTGAACGAGAGGTGGTGCAACCCCGACCATGTTTGTGTGAAGGAGCGTTTCTGCAGCCCGAACATTGAACTGTTAGCCGCGGGGATGCGCCCGTATTATTTGCCAAGAGAGTTTACGTCTGCCATTGTTGTCGCCGTTTACGTGCCACCATCAGCTGACGCTGAGGAAGCAGTGGACACCATCCACTCCACTGTGTCTGGACTGCTGAGTCAACAGCCAGGTGCTTTTATGACAATAACTGGTGACTTTAATCACACAACACTGGACAAAGCTCTGCCTACTTTTATACAGTATGTTGACTGCCCCACAAGAAACAATACAACTCTGGACCTCCTGTATGCAAACACTAAGGATGCATACGGCATATGGCTGCTACGCGACACTAAATTTCCCCTTGGGGATTAATAAAGTATATATTCATTCATTCATTCATACAGGGCCACTGCCCTTCCCCCCCTTGGCAGGTCTGATCACGACCTGGTCCTGCTGACACCCAGGTATGTTCCTCTGGTGCAGAGGCTGCCTGCGACCTCCAGGACTGTTAGGAGGTGGTATCAGGAGGCTAACGACGCCCTGCAGGACTGCTTTGAGTCGACGGACTGGGATGTGGACCACATGAGGAGGACATCAACAGCATGACTGACTGCATCACTGAATACATCAAGTCCTGTGTACACACCACCATACCATCCCGGACTGTGCGCTGCTTCCCCAACAACAAGCCCTGAATCACCAGGGACCTGAAGGCTCTTCTTTATAAGAAGAAAGCTGCTTTCAGGTCTGGGGACAGGGATGAGCTCAGGAGAGTCCAGCGCGACCTAAAGGTGAAGATCAGGGAGGTCAAGGACTCATACAGGAGGAAGCTGGAGGCCAAACTCCAGCAGAACAACACGAGGGAGGTGTGGACCGGGATGAAGCAGATTACCGGCTTCAAGGTGGGAGGGAGACAACCAGGGGGCTCCCTGGAGAGGGCCAACAAGCTGAACTGTTTCTTCAATAGGTTTAGTTCACAGCCCTCATCCGTCTCCTCCTCTCACCTCACCTCCACACCTCCCCCTGTGCCCCCCTGTTGAGCTGCACCTTCGCTGAGCCCTCAACACCAACTGGCTCTTCCATTGAGCCCTCAACACCCGGTGGCTCTTCAAATGGTCGTACTACTGGTCGTACTAAGTTCACTGTAAGAAAGTTAACGGTGATCGGTACAACAGTTGAGTATGCACCGTTCAGTCGTAGACACGGAAGAGACATCCAACACAACGCTATCTAGTGACGTGCTAACGCTACGAAGCTATCGTCAACAAACACACGTTAGTTACGGTCTTACAAACACATAATGGAGGTCCAACACTACTGGTCGTACTAAGTTCACTGTAAGAAAGTTAACGGTGATAGGGGCAACAATTGATTACTCACCGTTCAGTCTCACAGAAACGCTGTAGCCAGCTATCTGGCCCGTTAGCTCCGGCTTGCTCATTGTTAGCGAATCCTTCAGGCACTGGAGCTGCGCCGTCTGTCCCCTCCAATATATTTGCTCAGGACTCTTTGCTTGGCATCTTCTGACTCACATTGAAGCTTTGCACACGTCGTAAGACACGTCCATGTTTAGATGCTCAGACGCGGAAGTGGAAACCATATTCGCCAGATTTGAAACCATATCTCTGTGACGTATTATTGTGATGATATCATTTTTATTAAAAACTTAAACACCTGCCCGGCCGCGGCGACACGGGCCCCGCCCCCAAAGGGTTATGGGCATACTCAACCCACGGCAAGTGTGCGAACCAGAAGGACGGGTGACGCAACGCAATGCCGTCTCCAAATCCTGGTTCGCCCGTTCAGTCTAGCCGTTAGTCTGGGGGTGATATCCCGAAGAGAGACTCGCGGTAGTACCTAGGACACAAGGAAAAGACAAAAAAGGACTCGTGTCCATTTCTGGACACGAGTCACGGCTGAGCTGTGACAAAAGGAGTTTCTAAGAGTCAAGACTTGGAGGATAAAGACAGAGGAGTCTTTTGTTGGAGTCAAGACTCAGAGGATAAAGACAGAGGAGTCTTTTGTTGGAGTCAAGACTCTGAGGATAAAGACAGAGGAGTCTTTTGTTGGAGTCAAGACTCTGAGGATAAAGACAGAGGAGTCTTTTGTTGGAGTCAAGACTCAGAGGATAAAGACAGAGGAGTCTTTAATTGGAGTCAAGACTCTGAGGATAAAGACAGAGGAGTCTTTAATTGGAGTCAAGACTCTGAGGATAAAGACAGAGGAGTCTTTTGTTGGAGTCAAGACTCGGCGGATAAAGACAGAGGAGTCTTTTGTTGGAGTCAAGACTCAGAGGATAAAGACAGAGGAGTCTTTTGTTGGAGTCAAGACTCAGAGGATAAAGACAGAGGAGTCTTTAATTGGAGTCAAGACTCAGAGGATAAAGACAGAGGAGTCTTTAATTGGAGTCAAGACTCTGAGGATAAAGACAGAGGAGTCTTTTGTTGGAGTCAAGACTCTGAGGATAAAGACAGAGGAGTCTTTTGTTGGAGTCAAGACTCGGCGGATAAAGACAGAGGAGTCTTTTGTTGGAGTCAAGACTCAGAGGATAAAGACAGAGGAGTCTTTAATTGGAGTCAAGACTCTGAGGATAAAGACAGAGGAGTCTTTAATTGGAGTCAAGACTCTAAGGATAAAGACAGAGGAGTCTTTTGTTGGAGTCAAGACTCGGCGGATAAAGACAGAGGAGTCTTTTGTTGGAGTCAAGACTCAGAGGATAAAGACAGAGGAGTCTTTAATTGGAGTCAAGACTCTGAGGATAAAGACAGAGGAGTCTTTTGTTGGAGTCAAGACTCGGCGGATAAAGACAGAGGAGTCTTTTGTTGGAGTCAAGACTCAGAGGATAAAGACAGAGGAGTCTTTTGTTGGAGTCAAGACTCTGAGGATAAAGACAGAGGAGTCTTTTGTTGGAGTCAAGACTCTGAGGATAAAGACAGAGGAGTCTTTCGTTGGATTCTTCGGGGGTGACTATCAGCAAAACTCTGGAATTATTAAGTTATCTATTCTTATTGTACCTCAAATATTGAAATATTATCTATTTCTACTGTATTTATGTTTGAAATTTATTTTGGAAAATCTCTTAATTTGTAAAGTAGAAATGTAGACTGAAGGGGGAAAGGAAACCACTTCATTTTCTTTATCTTTGCTTTCAGTGAGCTTTCTTTTGACTTGCAAAAATAACATTTGCTTTTTCTTGAGACATCCATTAGAAATCCGTCTGAACCAACAAGGTGCTTTGATGATGAAGTCATTGTGCTGTGGGCGTGTCTCCACATGCACAAGTGAAGAGAGGCAGCAGGTTGGGCTCAGTGAGGAGAGCAGCTCCAGTGACTCGCCTCTCGTGTCACGTTCAGCTGGTCAAGCTGAGCAATGTTTCACATCTCATTTCTTCATAATGAGTTTCTCTGCTTGTTGACTAACAACTGTTTGAGCAACATGTTTTATCTGCACTCAGTTCTCAGCGTGACACGTTTAAACATTTAGAGATCTTGAAGTCACTGAAAAATCTTGTGAAGTGTTGAAGGTTTTCATGAGGAAAATGTTGAACGCTACGCAGCTTTCATATTTCACACTTTCTGCCTACTTTGACACTGGGCTGTTTAAATACTTGTACTTTACTATTATCATGTCTTTGTATATGTTAATTGTTGGTTCCAACGTGTTGCTCATTGTGGTTATCTGCATGAACAGAAGCTTACATGAACCTATGTACCTGTTTCTCTGCAGCCTGTTTGTGAATGAACTGTTTGGTAGTACAGGGTTGTTTCCATTCCTTCTGGTTCAGATCCTCTCTGACATTCACACGGTTTCTGCTCCACTTTGTTTCCTGCAGATATTCTGTGTGTACTCGTATGTGTGTGTAGAGTTTTCCAACTTAGCCTTGATGTCTTATGACCGATACCTTGCCATCTGTTGCCCTCTGCAGTACAGCGCCCGTATGACCTTTAACAAGGTGGCCGTGCTCATTTGTGTCACCTGGTTAATCCCAGTTGTTGCTATTCTAGTGTTGATCTCATTGATCGCTCCTTTGCAGCTGTGTGGGAACGTCATGGACAGAGTTTACTGTGGGAACTACTCCATCGTGAAGCTGGCCTGCTCCGACACCCGCGTGAACAACATCTATGGCCTCGTCATAACTTTCCTCACGGTCTTTGGTCCTGTTTCTGTCATCTTCTACACGTACGTGAAGATCTTCTCCGTTTGTTTCTCCGGCTCCAAACAGACCCGGCAGAAGGCGCTCAGCACCTGCTCGCCTCACCTGGCCGCCCTGCTCAACTTCTCCTTCGCCACTTGCTTTCAGATATTGCAGAGCAGGTTTAACATGAGCAACGTCCCCAATGTGTTGGGCATTTTACTGTCGCTGTACTTTCTGACATGCCAGCCCCTCTTCACCCCCATCATCTACGGGCTGAACATGTCCAAGATACGCAGCGCATGCAGACGTCTGCTGAGGGCAAAGGTGTAGGAAAGAAACCGGTCCAACCTACACAGGCCCACACTATGACTGTGTGTGTGTGTGTGTGTGTGTGTGTGTGTGTGTGTGTGTGTGTGTGTGTGTGACAGTCTTTTCACTTTTGGTGATTGTTCTGTTCATGTTTGATTTGAGAAACTTGATACTTGTTTGAGTGTTTTTGTATACATATATATGTGTATATACATTTATACATCTATATCTGTATATATACTCTATGTGTGTATACGTATACAGACACATACAGACAGTATATATACACACATATATATACAGGCCTGGACTGGGACAAAAATTCGGCCCTGGACTTTTTGGTCCAGACTGACCACCACAATCCGCGCGCAGATACTGTGCCAACTCTGTCTGTTGATGTACTGTATATACAACCACACAAGCCCTTAATAACACTACTATACTGGAATGGGTCATTGTCTCCTTGTCTCTTATTTGATGTAATTTAATCTGAAAATTTCCATAAATAAGTGTTCAAAAAAAAGAAAAGCATGGACAATAAACCATAAACACTGACAGAAAAAATAGGTAAAGCACATTTGAACAAATTGGAGCTTAGAGAAAGTATATTGACACTTAAAACACTTTAACTCTGGTGACCTGATTTGTAATTATAAAAATTGTTTAATCTCAATGAGGCTTTTCCTGGTTAAATACATTTTAAATTTTAAATAAATTAAATATATATGTATGTATATATATATACATATATATATACGTATATATATATATATATATATATATATATATATATATATATATTTATATATATACATATATACTCTATGTGTGTCGTCAGTACATCATCTTCATCGCTGTATCTTCCTCATCATGTGAACGTGAGGAACCAGAGGAAACAATAAATGAAAGCTTTTGGCTGAATGATGTCATCTGTAGTAATATTGTGGTTATGTTTATATCTGCTCTGAAGCAGACGCACATCATCTGGACAGTAAAACATAAAAGCAGATCATTGTTGATAATATTTACTCCTCGCCTCTGAAGAGAAAGACTCAACGTGCAATAAAAACTATTTTTAGGCCCTTTTCTCTAAATGCCATCTCCAAACTAAAAAGGTGTATCTCTGCAACCACTAGGGCTATTTCAATAATTCTGGTTATAATAAAAGGTACACATGTGAGATTTTGTTCAGATGTGCAAATATCACTCTGGTTATGTATACATATATACATAACCGTTATAAATATACATATACAGAATATATATATATATATATATATATATATATATATATATATATATATATATATATATGTTACAGGTTAAGAGTAAATGAAGAAGACACACAGAAGAAAGGAAAAGGTTCCAGTTCCGCCTATAAAAAAAATCACTTTCATGATGATTATTTCTTTGAAATGATGCAGCTGTAATGTCCAACTCTAACCCAAATCATAACTCAATATGTGAACATTCTCTAACCCAAATCATAGCACAATATGTGAACATTCTCTAACCCAAATCATAGCTCAATATGTGAACATTCTCTAACCCAAATCATAGCACAATATGTGAACATTCTCTAACCCAAATCATAGCTCAATATGTGAACATTCTCTAAGCCAAATCATAACAATATGTGAACATTCTCTAACCCAAATCATAACAATATGTGAACATTCTCTAACCCAAATCATAGCTCAATATGTGAACATTCTCTAACCCAAATTATAACTCAATATGTGAACATTCTCTAACCCAAATCATAACAATATGTGAACATTCTCTAACCCAAATCATAACAATATGTGAACATTCTCTAACCCAAATCATAACTCAATATGTGAACATTCTCTAACCCAAATCATAACTCAATATGTGAACATTCTCTAACCCAAATCATAACAATATGTGAACATTCTCTAACCCAAATCATAACAATATGTGAACATTCTCTAACCCAAATCATAACTCAATATGTGAACATTCTCTAACCCAAATCATAGCTCAATATGTGAACATTCTCTAACCCAAATCATAACAATATGTGAACATTCTCTAACCCAAATCACAACAATATGTGAACATTCTCTCTACAAAGGTTGACTTTGATAAAGTAAAGCAGAACAAAGTTAGAGAGGGTTTAGAACAGAGAACATTCAGGCCAGGTTGCATTGGGGCTCAATGGGGCCCATTGAGGCTATTTTAATGCTAATTGAATTATGGTGTTCAATACATCCAAATACAGTATTTTTTTTTTCATAAAACAAGCTATGATTTACAGCAGGGCTCTCAAGTTTTTAAGACAGGTAAGAGTGACATCTCTCTCTCTCTCTCTCTCTCTCTCTCTCTCTCCGCCGGACGGAGGCGCGGCCGACATTACATTTCACCCAGATACAACAGATACGTGTTTCTGATTGGCTCTTCGTGTCGCATCTCTTTTCATTGATTGGCTGATGAGTCCAGGGGATTCGGGGAGACGAGCTTGATTCCTCCATGGTGAGGCAGCGACCAGGTCATGTTTGTGCTGCGGCACATTAAATAGCCTGGAGGTTTTTTCAGCGTGAGAAATACGATGTGTGGCGGGAGGGCGTGGCTTAAGACCGAAATGCGTGACAGTCGCGCTCAATGCGTGACACTTGAGAGCCCTGCTATGTGTTATATAACAATCGCTCAGTCTGCTTTTTGCAGCTCATGCCAGAACCACATAGCACAAACGTGTCTTTAAACATTTAACACTGAATGTTCAGATCAGGAAAACTCTTTTTGAAAGAGAGAAAAATGTCTGTTTGTCCTTTAGATTACATTTAAAAGAGCCATTCCTTGCCGAGTGTTTTGAATCCAGAACCTTAAAGGACGAGATGTGACTGAAGAGAGGATTCCAGTTTACAGTTTAAAGTTTAAAGTGGACAGAACGTGTCATTAGCGGCTCAGTGTTTGTTCAGTGAGATGATTTGTGATTCACATCGTCAGGCGTTCTGCAACACACCTATTAATAATAATACAAATAATAATAATTTTACACGGTAAAAACAGAAATAGTAAAAGCAATAACAATTAAAGCTGCTTGCAGCTGTGACTGGGACCTCGCTCCAGGCGAACGTTCTCGGCCGGGAGAGCCGGCGACCTGCAGGCGACCCAGCTTTAATTTAAAGCGTATATATATATATATATATATATATATATACACACACATATATATATTTTATATATGTAAATATGTATATAAATGTATATACAGATAAAGATATGTTTTAAAAGTGATCAAAAGACCAGCAGACTGTGGTCACAAGTTAAAGCTTGACCAGCTGAGTTGTAGCAGAGCTCCGTCGGACAAAAACAAGAAATGTGACAACTAAACCTAAAGTATACGTTAAAGGGTAAAGAAGAGAGTGCCTCTAGATAATGAGTTTGAGTACTAGACAAAAGAATTACCATAGGCAAGACACCTCGAAGCAAAAGGAGGATAGCCAGAAGCCTCCTAGCCAGACTAACGCTAGCTCGGGTTCGGCTATCAGAGGAGCCGAGTCGGAAATGGACGTACTGGAAGAACTGAAGAAACTTCGTAAAGAAAATCAAGATGGACATAATAACACTAAGATGTCTCTTGAACGACTAGAACAAGCGGTTTCTGACATTAAAGACAAAGTGAAGGAGCACGAAGAAAGAATCGGACAGACAGAAGAAAGACTCATCACGGCCGAAGATACGGCAACGCAACACCGCAGAGCGCCACGGCACCTGCTCCACCGCGACATGGGCCTGACTGCTCTGTGACGACCGCCAGAATGAACTGAGACGGAACAACGTAAGAATCTTTCAAATTCAAGAAGGAAGTGAAGGAAAACAGCTGCTACAAAAGGTACTTAAACTACCACCAGAAATTGACATTAAGATTGAAAGAGCGCACCGCTCACTCGGACCCAAACGGCTCCTCCGAGATCGATAATGGTAAGATTTGTTGACGCAGCGGTGAAAGAAACGATCATACGGCAAGCATGGAGCCAGGGACGGGTGTTTTTCCAAGACACACGGATCTTCTTCGACCAAGACTAGTCACCAGATTTACAAAAGAGACGGGTGAAAGTCCACGAAGTTATCAAACAGCTTAAAAAGAAGGACATACAAGCGAAATGCCTGTACCCGGCACAACTGAAACTTAAGCTGAGTGCCGGAGAGAAGACCTTCACAACACTAGCTAACGCAGCGACCATGCTAACGCAGCGACCATGCTAACGCAGCGACCATGCTAGCGCAGCGACCATGCTAGCGCAGCGACCATGCTAGCGCAGCGACCATGCTAGCGCAGCGACCATGCTAGCGCAGCTCGGGGTCCAGGTGAGCTGTGGAGAAAGGGAGAGCATCGAGGAGCAGATCCATGGCGGCCGGAGGAGCAACACCAAGGAAAAGACACACTCACTTAGACCTTTCTTACAAGCTTTTGTAATATCGGTCATACTTTTTTCCCACAGAGAGTGTGGGTCACGCCTCTCTGCCCCGAAACCAAGGGGGAGCGACACAGTTAGAGTTCAAACACTGTCTGAATGGAAACCTGGAAGTTCAGTCATAGATGATGTATGTTATTCTAGTATCTTTCTTGACAGACGTTATCAAGTTTAGTTTCAGTCTATTTTTTTATTTTTATTATTTCTATGTTTATTATTTGTTTTTGTTTTCGAGGCAGAAAAGAGACCATGTTACAACAATAGGTAGAGACTATGGCTAACCTGAATTTCATCAGCTACAATATAAAAGGAATTAACAACCCAATTAAAAGAAAAAACATTCTAGGGCAACTAAAACAAATGAACTGTTCGGTAGCGCTAATCCAGGAAACACACTTATCTGGAGCAGAACACCTAAAACTAAGGAGAGTGGGTTGACCAGGTCTATAGCGCATCGTGTAAGAAGGGGAAGAAAAGAGGGGTAGCTATCCTGTTTAGTAAATCAGTGTACTGCAGTAATGAGAAAACCTTTCAAGATGTGGAGGGCCGCTATGTAATGGTGAGTGGAACTATTGGAGGCATAAAGATAACCGTATTCAATATATATGCCCCAAATGAACACTGTCCATTTTTCTTTAAAAAGATTGCGGCTCGAGTGGCTGATGAAGGTGAAGGGATTTTACTTATAGGAGGAGACTTTAACTGTACACTGAATGCCAATTTAGACCGATTACCAGCAATAATAAGACCCCAGTGTAGAAAGTCTAAGGACTTATCAGATATGTTGAAGGAGCCAGGCCTAGTGGATGTCTGGAGACATCTTCATCCGGGGGAGAAAGATTTCACATTCATGTCCCAAGTACATGGGAGCTATTCAAGGATAGACTATTTCTGCACGTCAAAGAGAGACATACATCGAGTAAAAGAAAGTACAATCGAACCAATTACAATCTCCGACCATGGTCCGGTCGTTATGAAGATACATGTAGGACCAGAGAATCCCTTCAGATACTGGAGGATCAATGTCTCATTGTTGGCAGATACTCAAACCAAACAAGAAATACAATCTGGTCTGTCTGAATACTTTGCCATAAACGATGATGGTCATGTTTCTCCCTCAATACTATGGGACGCAGGAAAGGCTACAATGAGGGGGAAATTATTTCTATAGGCTCAGGTATATCAGCAGAAAACACTATGAAATGGGAAATAAAGCTAGCAGGTTGCTGGCTTTTCAACTCCAGAAAGCCCAATCTAACTGTGCAATTCCTAAAATAAAAAACCCTGAATCTAACGGTCTGGAGACTACACCTCAGGAAATAGCAGATGCTTTTGCGAAATATTATAAACAATTATATAAGAGTCAAGAACAAGAATCAAAGAAAGAGAAAATAGAGGAGTTTTTGAAACCCCTTAAAATGACCAAAATGTCGAATGAGGAAGCAACCAAATTAGTAGATCCCATCACACAAGATGAAATTAAAGAAACCATCGCTAATATGAAAAAACAACAAATCGCCAGGAACTTGGATGGATTTGCTGGAGAATATTACAAAGCCTTTGTGAATGACCTCACCCCTATATTATGCAAAGTATATAATTATGTACTAAAAACGGGAGATCCACCGAAATCATGGTGCGAAGCCATCATTACGGTCCTACATAAAGAAGGAAAAGATCCCATACAATGTACCAGCTACCGCCCAATAAGCCTCTTATGCGTAGACTACAAAATCCTGACCTCCATCCTGGCTACCAGAACCCAAAAATATATAAAAAAAGTAATAAAACCAGACCAAACAGGATTTATCTTAGGCCGCCAAGGAACAAACAACATAAGAAAAGCCCTAAATTTACAATCAATAGCGTCAAGAAACAGACAACATTCACTACTTCGGTTTAGATGCTGAAAAGGCCTTTGACAGAGTGGACCGGCTATTCCTGGAACAAACACTGAGAGAGATGGGCTTTGGAGAACAATGTGTTACTTGGATCAGCCGGCTCTACAGAGACCCAAGATCAAAAGTCAGAGTGAATGGTCATTGCTCAGAATTTTTCAAAGTGGAGAGGGGCGTGAGACGGGGGTTCACTGCCACCGTCCTCTTTGTGCTTAGCATTGAACCTCTAGCACAGGGATTCCCAAAGTGTGAGCTGCCTCTAGGGGGTGCGCGAGAGGAAAAATGTAATGGTGGTCTAATGGTGTAATAATTAATATTAAACATAATTTAAAAAAAATGAAGTAGGATTTTTTAATTTTAAAAATTCCCTTTGTAAGATTTAAATTTAAAATTAAAAACGTACAATTTAATAAATAGATGCACTTCCGGTCCGGCCGCCAGACTGTCTTTTACTACACACTAGCTAGCCTAGCTTGTGCACCTAGCGTCATTTCATTCATTCAGCAACATCATGAAAATATGTTAAACTGGCTGAAATCAGGGAAGCTGTCAGGTGGGACATCTGAAGCTATCAGTCATAAAAGAGGAGAGGGACAGAGAGAGAGGGAGGAACCGGAGGGAGAGAAACAGAGAGGTGCTGGGGAGAGACCGGGAGAAGAAACCGACCGGGAGTCGGAGGAAGAGGAGACGGAGGAGACCGAGAAGGAGGAAGAGATATCAGACAAACCGGGAGCACAGAGACCATCGAAGAGTCAAGGTGGAGAAAGAGGAAACGAGAGTGAGCATCAGACTGGGAAAAAGAGAGGAAACATGATGACAATTCTCTGGGTCTGGGCTTCACTTGGATTGGAATGCAGATTGTTGTGCAGTGAGGTTCTGGCTAGCAGCTGTCTGAAGCCTCTTATTTGCTCCGCCACCTGAACACCAAGCATGCCAGTGCAAGTCAGAAGCCCCTTACATTTTAGATCAAAGTTGGAAGAGTTACAAAACAGACAAAAACAATTGCAGTCTCATCCATGTGTTGGGTCGACACCAGGGATTCCCAAAGTGTGGTGCGCCCTGGAGCCTCTTTTTTATGTATATCTGTTTCTGAGCCTATACAAATTCAAGGAATAGTGGATGACAGTGGAACAGATCATAAAATAGCTCTGTTTGCAGACGACATTTTGCTTTTTATAAAAAACCCTCTTCTCTCCATTCCTGCACTAATGCAGTGTCTGCACAAATACGGCTCAGTATCAGGGTATAAAATTAATGAAAACAAGTCGGAGGCGATGATGATAAGTGGAGTCTGGCCCACCCAGTGGAATGAGGATGTTTCCTTTCACTGGTCTAAACAAGGATTCCGATATTTGGGAATTAATATTACACCTAGCCCCACACAGCTGTTTGAGGCCAATTATAAGGTAATCAAACAAATAAAAAATGATATGTCACGTTGGGAAATCCTTCCCCTCTCATTGTGGTAGAGCAGAGACAGTGAAAATGAATGTGTTACCCAGACTCCTCTTTCTGTTCCAGTCCCTACCTGTGGCAGTACTGGTTTCTACCTTCAACATGCTAAATAAAATAATCTCAAAATTCATCTGGCAGAATAAGAGAACCAGGATAAGGCTTAAAAAGTTGTTTCTGCCCAAAGATAAAGGAGGCCTGGGGCGACCACATTTTAAATTATATTATTGGGCAGCACAACTAACAGCTATAGCGGCATGGATTGGAAACGAGCAGGAGATAGGATGGACCCAGGTAGAACAAAGCACAGCTACGGGTATATCTACATCAACATTAACTTTTATTGTTGAAAACAAATGGATAAAACACACACTGAAGATTTGGACAATAATACAAAAAACACTTGAAGGTTCAAGCTCACTCTCAAGGGCTACGCCACTTGTAGGCAACATAGAATTCCCTCCCTCTATATGGGATAGTGGTTTTAGAAGATGGGCTGATAGAGGTCTTAAAACCATCAATCAACTATTTGACAAAACAGAACTCAAATCCTTCTCTCAGCTGCAAGAGCAATATTCACTTCCATCAAAGGACTTGTATAAGTACCTTCAAATGAGACGCTATATTACAAACCATAAAGACCGACAGTCAGTCAGAAGAAATCCTAATGCAATGGAAGAATATTTTATTAGTATAACAGAAAAATGCTTTCCAACTAAAACACGTCTCCCACATATATAGAAGGCTTATTATAGCTGACAAAACACAAAATACATTGAACATTAAAGAAAAGTGTGAATTGGAACTAAATGTTATAATTGAGGACAACACATGGGAAGACATGTGCAGCACATGCCATAAAGGAATCAACAGCCCATTATGGAAGGAATTCGACTGGAAATTAAAAATGAGATATTTCTACACACTTCTTGTAATCTCCTCATGTGGGACTGATCCACTGGCTTCACTATGTTGGAGAAATTGTGGAAAAATAGGAGATCATACGCATATCTTTTGGGACTGTCCACTAGTTAGAGGGTTCTGGAAAAACATTAAAACAGAAATCAATAAAACTATGGAAGTGGAGGAACCCTTAGAGCCACTAATATTTCTGCTGGGGTCCATACCGAAGCATTTAGGGGACACTGATAGGACGTATATTTTGCGTATTCTTTTAATTATTGCCAGGAAAACGATAACTGTGAACTGGAAGACTGTAAACCCACCATCAATAACTCAATGGAGACAGAGATTAAAACAGGTCCACACAATGGAAAAAATGACTGCAAAATTACAAATGAAAACAGATACCTTCACAAGACGATGGACTTGGGTTACACTATACCTAGATACCATGGAGTCACAAAACCAAGCTCTACCACCAGAATATCACTGCTGTCAATCTGTGAACCCTGCCCGAATATGAATGTCAGCTTCCTTTCATTTCAGTATCTTTTATTTTATTTTATATATATATATATTTCTTTTATTTCTTTTTTATTATGATTTCATTTTCTTCTATTTTGTATTATTCTTTTTTTTTTCCTCATTGGTTATTTACTTCATTTTTGGTACTTAATGCATGTATTACTTGATTGTATTTAACTGTACTTGGTTGGGCGTCCCCCCCCCCCCCCCCTCCCCCCTTGCTGAGCCCTCCTGGTGGAGTGTGTGTGTTGAAGTGAGGACATGGAGGAGGGAGCATACGGGTGTGTGTGTAGACTGCTGCGTGAGTGTATGGGCATCTGTTAGTCTGGATGTTCATGTATGTAAGAGTCAGAATTTACACTCGTATTTAGACTACCGACACTAAACGCCACCGCTTTGACTATTTGGTACCTGCTTTATCATGTTTGTTTATTTTGATGTCAAGGAGGACTCTGATGTGAGGAAAACACAAAATAAAAAGTAAAAAAAAAAAAGTGATCAAAAGCTTGAGGTTTCATGGAACGGCGTGGAACTGGTGTGGCAACTATTTTATATGGTTCTTGATCATACAATTCAGTTCAGTTTATTTTATATAGCCCAACATCACAAATTTGTCTCGGAGGGCTTTACAATCTGTAACATAACATCCTGTCCTGGGACCTCATCACATCGGATCAGGAAAAACGACCCTACAAAAAGATAGTAAAAACCCTTTCACAGTGAACAAAGGGAAGAAACCTGAGGGAGAGCAACAGAGGAGGATCCCTCTTCCCAGATGGACAGAAGAATAGATGTCATGTGACCAGAATGAATAACTGAACGGAGTTCCAGCACATTACATGAATATGACAGAAAGTATTAATATCATGAGTAGTAGGCATGGTCCACGATCCATGAAGCAGAAGGAGGTAGAGGACGGGCATCAGCAGGGCCATTGCAGGAGGCAGGACTGGCTCTAGGCACAGCCACAATCCATGGAAACTTGAGGCGAGGAAGCACAGAGGCTCCCGAAGGAGAAGAAGAAAGCAAGCTGTTGTAACTCCACTGTACTTTGTCAAAACTGTTCCAAAGTTAACATGCTTTATGAGAGGCATGGCTGGAAGACTTCTGCATGCCAATATGAACTCATAGTCAGAGCGCCACCTACTGGGAAACTATGGCAATTTGAACTAGAAATGAAGGACGAAAACGAAATTGGCCGACTTCTGGTACGGTTTAGAGCATGGTCCCAAGAGAGTTATTTTTAAGTTTATATGTGGTACATACGCCTATCAAATATTGTATGTCTATGTTGAACGTACTGCAAGGGCTGCTTTGTTGAGTTTAGTGGAATTTACCCCTAAGAAGTTAATGGGTCCTTTTCTTCTGAACACAATGAGATACAAACAATATTTTGATATATCTTGATGACATTGAACCTTAAATGATCCACAGAGAATTTGTACAAATTGAACCCAGCGTTTAGGAAGAATTGGGAATAAAATTGTTTTTCACAAAATTAAAAATGGCGGCAAATCTAAGCAGGTGGAGCTAAATGTTCTCCCAGAACTTTTTGTAGAGCAGAACCACCCGGACATATGTGCTAAATTTCAGGTCAATCAGTCATAGGGGGCAAAAAAATGTGGGCTTTCACAACTCACAGGTTGTCAAAAAAATCTTAAGTTTATATGTGGTACATACACCTATCAAATATTGTATATCTATGTTGAACGTACTGCAAGGGCTGCTCTGTTGAATTTAGTTGCATTTACCCCTAAGAAGTTAATGGGTCCTTTTCTTCTGAACACAATGAGATACAAACAAGCTTTTGATATATTTTGATGAAATTGAACCTTTAATTATCCACAGAGAATTTTGTAAAAATCGAAGCCAGCGTTTAGGAAGATTTGAGGAAAAAATAGTTTTTCACAAAATTCAAAATGGCAGAAATTCTAAGCAGGCGGAGCTTAATGCGACGATTTACTTTTTTGTAGAGCAGACACAACCGGACATGCGTGCCAAATTTCAGGTCAATTGGTGATAGGGGGCAAAAACTGTGGGCTTTCACAACTCACAGGTTGTCAAAAAAAACACGTTTTTTTAGGGGGCGCTATCTGACTTCCTGTACGATTTAGAGCATGGTCCCAAGAGAGTTATTTCTAAGTTTACATGTGTTACATATTCCTAGCAAGTTTCATACATGTAGGTCAACCGTAGCGCTGGGGCTGATTAATTGAATATTTGTAGGGGGCGCTATCGAGCCGATGTGCCATTTTGAGGCATTTAAATCACATCAGGTAACTACATCTTTGCCTTTAATTGTGTGTGCCAAGTTTAGTTACGTGTCGAGCATGCTTAGTCCCTCAAAAGTGACTTTGTTGTTGACCGCGAAGGATGGGTCGCCACGGCAACAGCGTTACACAAAAAATCAAAAGCTTTAGGGGCTGACATCATGAAAGTCTTATGTTTGTCTAGAAGTAATTGGAAGTTGATCTGATTGACCGACTAAGAGAAGCAAGCCAAAGTATAGAACATTTACTTCCTGTTGCCATTAGGTGGCGCTATGACTCTAATAAAAAATTAGACTGCACATGTCTTCAGGCCTGGAGGCTGATCAAACATGTGAAACCTGGAAAGGATCTTATCATGTGGAGTCGAGTTACATCGGTTTATTCGGTCACGGCGAAGGATCGAACTTCTGCGATGGACCGACGCTACGCCGTTCAACGGATCCTTACAATCTTCAAGGTGATGCATTATCAATGTCTTAAGTCTGTTCCGACGCATTTTGAGAGGGATCTGAATAATCTGTGAGGAGCACGGTGTACAAGTAGAAAACATGTAACTTCCTGTTGCCTCTAGGTGGCGCTATGACTAGGATGAAAATTGATCATATGGATGTCTTCAGGGTCAGGAGGTCATGGCATATGAGAAATATGGAGTGGATTCCATCATGTATGGCCGAGTTAAAGCAACTTCCATTTTCATGGAAAATGGTGTCTCTTTGCCGCTGCTCTGCGCTCACATAGTTCGATATTTTATTTAATTGGTAAATAACTTCTGAACGCAATGATAAATCAATATTGAAAGTATTGTTTGATCACATTGAGCCAATGATGATCCACAGAAAGTTCCGTAAGAAATGGACCCAGAGTTTAGGAGGAGTGGGCAAGAATGTGTTTTTTAATCCCAAGCACCTCTTTTCCCCATGCAAAGAGTCCAAAGAACGAGAATAACAAAATATAAGAAACATTCGAATAACAATAGGTCCTCCGCTCTGACTACGTCAGGCTCGGGCCCTCATAAACAAAGCAGATTTAAATAACCTAGTTTATTATTGTGTTTTAAAAGGGGAGAGTGATGAGAATGTCTGAGGTGAGATGATACCTTAAGTAAAAACATGTAAATCCAAAATGTAAATATTATACAATTAAAACATAAGAAATGTAAAACATTGAACAAAATGAAACATTAAAACATAAAATATGTATTTGTATGTTTGCCCTCCCCCTTCACCCTGTGTACAAAGGTTGTTTCCATACATGAGTGTAAATGTTATTTGAGAGTTTGTGAGTTTACTGCACAAAAAGCTAAAAAAGGGAATAAAAGAAGATGTATTTCTACTGTAGGATTAAATTAAGGAACAACGCTAACAGGAATGGAAGAACGGTCAAAAGGATTTTATACAACTATTTATGAGGGTTACAAGTGTAAATTAATTATATATGTATATATTTTTTTCTTCTTCTTTTCTTTTATATCTAATTATCTTGAGGGTTAATTATACCTGACAAGAACAGGCTTTACTCGTTGTGTTGTATATGATGAATAAAACACACAACAACAATATCTCTCTCTCAATAATAGCTCCAGTGACCCCAGGAAGCAGAAACCCGTCTGTTCGGCTCCTCGAACCCTCAGAACATTCCTGACTAGACGCAGCACGTGGAGCATTGGTGTTGATTAGTCCATAAGTGTTTTTTGCACGTTTTGGGCCGTCTCCACGAGGATAACTGTAAATGTAATATAATGTCGTTCTCATACGCAGCGTTAACAGCAGGCATCGTCGGCGAGGCCTCCGGTCATCGGCCGTTCCGGTTCGGTTCACCGGCTCGACGCTTCACAACCGAGCGGAACAACAACCCTTTACACGCGAGGCAGATTTTAGACATCTTCAGTCCGTACATCACGGGGCTGAAGAGCGGCTGGCATGTCAGGAAGTACAACGATAAAACTATCTTCAACATCCTGTGCACACCTCTCATATCAAACCGGCTCTGCGACACTTCAAAGCAAACCCCGAAGGAGAAGTTGAGCAGGGCGGCCAGGTGAGGCGAGCAGGTGCTGAGCGCCTTCTGCCGGGTCTGTTTGGAGCCGGAGAAACAAACGGAGAAGATCTTCACGTACGTGTAGAAGATGACAGAAACAGGACCAAAGACCGTGAGGAAAGTTATGACGAGGCCATAGATGTTGTTCACGCGGGTGTCGGAGCAGGCCAGCTTCACGATGGAGTAGTTCCCACAGTAAACTCTGTCCATGACGTTCCCACACAGCTGCAAAGGAGCGATCAATGAGATCAACACCAGAATGGTCAGAAAGGAGTATAACCACGGGACAGCGATGAGCACGGCCACCTTGTTAAAGGTCATACGGGCGCTGTACTGCAGAGGGCAACAGATGGCAAGGTATCGGTCATAAGACATCACGGCTAAGTTGGAAAACTCTACACACACATACGAGTACACACAGAATATCTGCAGGAAACAAAGTGGAGCAGAAACCGTGTGAATGTCAGAGAGGATCTGAACCAGAAGGAATGGAAACAACCCTGTACTACCAAACAGTTCATTCACAAACAGGCTGCAGAGAAACAGGTACATAGGTTCATGTAAGCTTCTGTTCATGCAGATAACCACAATGAGCAACACGTTGGAACCAACAATTACAACGTATAAAGACATGATAATAGTAAAGTACAAGTATTTAAACAGCCCAGTGTCAAAGTAGGCAGAAAGTGTGAAATATGAAACTTGTGTAGAGTTCATCATCATGAATCCTTTAAAACATCAATGAGCCATTAGAAGACGTGACATTAATATCCAGACTTTTCTTTTGGAAGCAAAGTTCAAAAAACAGGAAACAGAAACAGTTCATAAGAAACTCAGTGTTAATGTGTTTAACAAATTAAAATGTGGTATTTACTTACTTCAGACATGTAACATATAAAAACGTGTTCACAGTCAACCTAAAGAGTTCACTGTGAGTCTTCCTCATGAGCTGGAACTCTGCCTCTTCTACAGAAGAGCGCCCACATCAGCTGACTGACCTCCTCAGAGAACCAATCATGCTGTTTGCTGATTGGTCAAGAGGAAGTTAGCAGGAAATTGATATGAAGAAGAACGCCTCCTGGTTGCAGCGAAACAATAAAGAACTATTTCACCCCCGAATGTACCGTCTGTATCTGAATGATTCTCCGTTAGCTTCAATCTTTAGAGAAAACGTAGTTTTTTATGTGTAAAATGTGATCCCACATCTCACAGAAACCAGCTGCAGAGACGAGGAAACCCAAACGTTTCATACTTGGAAGATCTTCAGACGGATACCAGAGGGGGACAGGGTTACCCGACTTGGTTCACCATGTGATCCGGTGATCCGGTGATCCGGCGTTCAGATGTAAGAACTTGAATGAATCCTAAGATTTTGTTTGACACCATTACCACCATTGTTTCACCACCTGTCGCTATATTACCTTGCTTTCTACTGATGAGTGTAATAAGTTCCTTACCTATTTCATTTAAACGGTAATAGCGATTAGGTCTGGTATTGTTTCTGGGATTTGTTCACCCAACTGTTCTGGACTCTTTCCAGCCCATCAGCCTACAAGAGTTAATGGACTTAATTCATAAATCAAAACCATCGTCCTGCCCTCTGGATATTAAACCATTCTCTCTAATCCAGAAAATCCTGCCAATTATTGGTCCTTCCATAACATTGATTTTTAATTCCTCTCTGTCTACAGGAAGTGTCCCTTCCTATTTTAAACATGCAACTATCCAGCCGTTATTAAAAAAAACCTAACTTAGATCCTGCTCTGACCTCAAACTACAGGCCTATTTCAAAACTGCCTTTCTGTCTAAAATCCTAGAGAAGGTTGTGGCCGGCCAACTTACTGCTGCACTGGAGAGACACAATATGTTTGACAAGTTCCAGTCAGGGTTTCCCAAACAGCACTCGACTGAAACCGCTTTCCTGATGGTTTAAATTACTTATTAATCTTATTATTATTATTATATTATTATTATTATTATATTATATATATATATTGTGTGGGAGACCGAGCAACAATCGGCTGTCGGTGAAACCTTGAAACTGTCGCAACGAATAGAGAGATGGTTTGAAACACTAACGTGACTCACGGGGTAACGTGAACCTTGTTACCGAACCAAACAAGCCTCCCAGGTGGCTCCTCCCACAGGTGACGCAACGCATTACAGTCTCTGCTGCTTGTCCCATGAAGAGCTGGACATCGTCCAGAGGACCCTTTGTGGATCATGCCGAACCCTCACGCCCATCTGCCAGAACAGGGTGTTGTGTTGAGTCGAACATAATGTTCCCACAACTGTTATTACACAACCTCACACCTCGTTGAAGACCAGGCCTTCAGCTTCAGCCCCAGGTCTCATGTCCAGGAGCTCCATCTTGGTTTGAGGAAAGAAGAAAGAAGATCTCGTAGCACAGAAACATGACTCAGCAGATCAAACTCACAGGAGTCACTTCCTGTCTCAAGGTGAGGACGGTTACAGCCTCATCGCTCCACACAACTCATGTTCCAGCTCTACGGGGAGAAATTCTTCTGAAAACATAGAGAGTTTATAATTATCTTAGAAGGTCTAGAGACAGCTCTCTTTCATACAGCAGAGAAGAGCCACGTGGTGGCCTGAGAGTAACCCCAGGCAGAGGGTTAGGGGTAACCCCAGGCAGAGGGTTAGGGGTAACCCCAGGCAGAGGGTTAGGGGTAACCCCAGGCAGAGGGTTAGGGGTAACTCCAGGCAGAGGGTTAGGGGTTACCCCAGGCAGAGGGTTAGGGGTAACCCCAGGCAGAGGGTTAGGGGTAACCCCAGGCAGAGGGTTAGGGGTTACCCCAGGCAGAGGGTTAGGTTTGGTTAGGTTTGGTAGGGGACGTGGCCTCCAGGTGGAGGTCAAGGGGGGCACAAGGGTCCCTCTCTGAGGGAAGTTCACAGTAGAATTATTTAGTGGCGTATAAGTCACACATAACTTGTCAACTTGGCTTGTGATCCTGAATAACTTACAGAAGCATTGCATGCTATTATTTCCCTCGTCTCTGTCCAAAAGTTATTGAACAAAGAAAGATGTGATCGTTTCTTAAAGAAATATTCTGCTTCAATCTCTATTTGTTGTTGTTTAGCCTTTCAAACATTTTCCCTGAGGTCAAATAATGGTTGGCTCTTTCACGGGGGGCTTCCCTATGTGGCTTTATCTCCTAAACAGGCCTTTATATAACAACACTGCTGGCCTGACCGGGTTGGGTTGGATCGGGTTTAAACAGAAACTAGCTGCTCGTCGCAGAGTCTTCATGGGCTGAGACGTCTGTAGAAGTGAAAGACAACAAAAAACTCTTCACGATTGCTTCAGAAAACTTTCTTGTAGAACTTCTTGAGGAGTTCTCTGTTGACATCATCGTGGGGTTTGTGTTGCCTCATAGCGTCTGAGGGGAGGTCCTTATCGGCCCCCGTGGACCAGTGGAACCAGTGCTGAGGTCTGCTCGGACTGATTGGTCTCACTGGTGAAAAGCTCGGACTAATTTGCCTCAGAGGGAATTAGTGGAGACTGTGGCCGATGTGAAGGAGCCTCCGGGACAAACATGTTGACATGAAGTGACCTTTGACCTGAGAGACTTAGAGTGATGTAACTTCTGTGGAGCTTCACTTCAGCAAAGAATCATCTCAGTTTTACCAAAGTTTTGTTCAATGCTTTAGATGTTTTGTTTAAAAAGACAGAAGCAGTTTGACATTAAACACTATTCACTAATGATGACGATGCATTGTTCTGGTTGTGTTAAAGGAAATAAAACAAGGCATGAATCAAACTCTTCTTCCAAAGTCCAACTTAACTCTAAGTCAACGGCGACCGCGAGGCTGCGTGTTGACACTCTACATATCGAAAATATTCATATCTTTGCACATATATTTGCACACAACCCATGAAGCTTAATCTGCAGTATGAAGTCATTTTTTAGTCCCATTTTTACAATCCAAAAGTTTAAGTTAAGCAGTAAACTGGACTAAAGGTTTAAGTTAGGGAGTAGACTGGACTAAAGGTTTAAGTTAGGGAGTAGACTGGACAAAAGGTTTAAGCTACAGAGTAAACTGGACTAAAGGTTTAAGTTACAGAGTAGACTGGACTAAAGGTTTAAGTTACAGAGTAGACTGGACTAAAGGTTTAAGTTATAGAGTAGACTGGACTAAAGGTTTAAGTTACAGAGTAAACTGGACTAAAGGTTTAAGTTACAGAGTAGACTGGACTAAAGGTTTAAGTTACAGAGTAGACTGGACTAAAGGTTTAAGTTAGGGAGTAGACTGGACTAAAGGTTTAAGTTACAGAGTAGACTGGACTAAAGGTTTAAGTTACAGAGTAAACTGGACTAAAGGTTTAAGTTACAGAGTAGACTGGACTAAAGGTTTAAGTTACAGAGTAAACTGGACTAAAGGTTTAAGTTACAGAGTAGACTGGACTAAAGGTTTAAGTTAGGGAGTAGACTGGACTAAAGGTTTAAGTTAGGGAGTAGACTGGACTAAAGGTTTAAGTTAGGGAGTAGACTGGACTAACGGTTTAAGTTAAGGAGTAGACTGGACTAAAAGTTTACGTTACAGAGTAGACTGGACTAAAGGTTTAAGTTACAGAGTAGACTGGACTAAAGGTTTAAGTTACAGAGTAGACTGGACTAAAGGTTTAAGTTACAGAGTAGACTGGACTAAAGGTTTAAGTTAGGGAGTAGACTGGACTAAAGGTTTAAGTTAAGGAGTAGACTGGACTAAAGGGTTAAGTTACAGAGTAGACTGGACTAAAGGTTTAAGTTAAGGAGTAGACTGGACTAAAGGTTTACGTTACAGAGTAGACTGGACTAAAGGTTTAAGTTACAGAGTAGACTGGACTAAAGGTTTAAGTTACAGAGTAAACTGGACTAAAGGTTTAAGTTAGGGAGTAAACTGGACTAAAGGTTTAAGTTAGGGAGTAAACTGGACTAAAGGTTTAAGTTACAGAGTAAACTGGACTAAAGGTTTAAGTTAGGGAGTAGACTGGACTAAAGGTTTAAGTTACAGAGTAGACTGGACTAAAGGTTTACGTTACAGAGTAGACTGGACTAAAGGTTTAAGTTAGGGAGTAGACTGGACTAAAGGTTTAAGTTACAGAGTAGACTGGACTAAAGGTTTAAGTTAGGGAGTAGACTGGACTAAAGGTTTAAGTTACAGAGTAAACTGGACTAAAGGTTTAAGTTACAGAGTAAACTGGACTAAAGGTTTAAATTAGGGAGTAGACTGGACTAAAGGTTTAAGTTAGGGAGTAGACTGGACT
>NC_136598.1:28484876-28649876 GCF_910589615.1 Taurulus bubalis
GGAAGTGGACTGAGCGGAACAGGAAGTAGACTGAGCGGAACAGGAAGTGGACTACAGGAAGTGGACTGAGCGGAACAGGAAGTAGACGGAGCGGAACAGGAAGTGGACTGAGTGGCACAGGAAGTGGACTACAGGAAGTGGACTGAGTGGCACAGGAAGTGGACTACAGGAAGTGGACTGAGCGGAACAGGAAGTAGACAGAGCGGAACAGGAAGTGGACTGAGTGGCACAGGAAGTGGACTACAGGAAGTGGACTGAGCGGAACAGGAAGTGGACTGAGCGGAACGGGAAGTGGACTGAGCGGAACAGGAAGTGGACTGAGCGCGCGCGGCGGTGGCATCTACATGCTGGCGGGGGGCGTGGTGGTCGTCGTGGTGACGGCGTGTCTGGGCGGGGCCAGCTCCAGCAGCGCGCTGACGGTCCCGGCCACCAGGGGGAGCCCTCGCTCCTCCAGGATGTGGAGAGGAAGACACAGCTCAGTCTACGGAGACGGACACCACAGAAGAAGACACAAAGCGGGACAAAAGAAAAGGGGAGGGGTCAACGGATGGAAACCAAAATAAAGAGCAACTCAACAGTAACCATGACAACACATGGGATGGAGAAACAAAATGAACTGATGGAGGAAAGAAATATATATATATATTATATCATATTAATGTTAAATGATATGTATTTATGTTATATATTCAGCTTCATGTAACCCGTTGAGACTAAACATGTGTTCTGGAGGAGAGCTGGTCCAGACAGCAGCAACACACAGAACAAGACAAGAGACAGTGAGTAACAGAGTTCATTAAGAAACATTCACATGTTGGGAACCTGCCTCTCTCTCATTCTAGAGGTAAACACAGTCAGTGGCTTCAGTTCTGAGCTTTAAATCATTCTGCAACACATTCATGATGAGACACACAGTGAGTCTGGGAGCAGACCAAGGATGGCCTCATAAATGAAGGAGTACCAATGAGAGAGCTAGACAGTTATCAGAGGATCATATAAAGAAGATCACCGTAGTCCAACACAGGTAAAAAGCAGCAGTACTGTACATGTGGCTGAAAGGTGGGAGTCATCAATCAGAATACCCAGATATTATATATTATATATATGTATAAGACTCAACAACCTCTATTTCACTTCCTTCAAGAGAGACCTGAAGGGATGTTCTGCGCTCTACTCCGACTGTTTGAAAACAACATATGCTTTGTCTCATCTGCATTTAGAACACCTTTCAGTTGAAGAGGGGGATTCTGAACAACTTTAAAAGCATTTAGCAGGAGAACAACTGCCTGCACAAGAGTATGACATCATCATATAACCGTCCTCTAGTCATGACATCATCATAGAACCGTCCTCTAGTCATGACATCATCATATAACCGTCCTCTAGTCATGACATCATCATATAACCGTCCTCTAGTCATGACATCATCATATAACCGTCCTCTAGTCATGACATCATCATAGAACCGTCCTCTAGTCATGACATCATCATATAACCGTACTCTAGTCATGACATCATCATAGAACCGTCCTCTAGTCATGACATCATCATATAACCGTCCTCTAGTCATGACATCATCATATAACCGTCCTCTAGTCATGACATCATCATAGAACCGTCCTCTAGTCATGACATCATCATATAACCGTCCTCTAGTCATGACATCATCATAGAACCGTCCTCTAGTCATGACATCATCATATAACCGTCCTCTAGTCATGACATCATCATATAACCGTCCTCTAGTCATGACATCATCATAGAACCGTCCTCTAGTCATGACATCATCATATAACCGTCCTCTAGTCATGACATCATCATAGAACCGTCCTCTAGTCATGACATCATCATATAACCGTCCTCTAGTCATGACATCATCATAGAACCGTCCTCTAGTCATGACATCATCATATAACCGTCCTCTAGTCATGACATCATCATCGTGTTCTTGAGCTTCTTTTACAGGAAAGAGTTCATACATAATTCTGTCCAAAGTCTGGTTCCATGTTGGCTCGTGTCACCAAACAGGAAGTCCAGGAGAAATGACTTGTTACATCTAGGAGGTACCTAGAGACTAGAACCTCAGACTAGAACCTCAAACCAGAACCTCAGACGAGAGAGACGCGAGCCTCAGAGATTAGAACCTCAGAGACTAGAGCCTCAGAGACTAGAACCTCAGAGACTAGAGCCTCAGAGACTAGAACCTCAGACTAGAACCTCAAACCAGAACCTCAGACGAGAGAGACGCGAGCCTCAGAGATTAGAACCTCAGAGACTAGAGCCTCAGAGACTAGAACCTCAGAGACTAGAGCCTCAGAGACTAGAACCTCAGAGACTAGAACCTCAGAGACTAGAGCCTCAGAGACTAGAACCTCAGAGACTAGACCCTCAGAGACTAGAGCCTCAGAGACTAGAACCTCAGAGACTAGAGCCTCAGAGACTAGAACCTCAGAGACTAGAACCTCAGAGACTAGAACCTCAGAGATTAGAACCTCAGAGACTAGAGCCTCAGAGACTAGAACCTCAGAGACTAGAGCCTCAGAGACTAGAACCTCAGAGACTAGAGCCTCAGAGACTAGAACCTCAGAGACTAGAACCTCAGACGAGAGAGACGCAAGCCTCAGAGACTAGAGCCTCAGAGACTAGAGCCTCAGAGACTAGAACCTCAGAGACTAGAACCTCAGAGACTAGAACCTCAGAGATTAGAACCTCAGAGACTAGAGCCTCAGAGACTAGAACCTCAGAGACTAGAGCCTCAGAGACTAGAACCTCAGAGACTAGAGCCTCAGAGACTAGAACCTCAGAGACTAGAACCTCAGACGAGAGAGACGCAAGCCTCAGAGACTAGAACCTCAGAGACTAGAGCCTCAGAGACTAGAACCTCAGACGAGAGAGACGCGAGCCTCAGAGACTAGAACCTCAGAGACTAGAGCCTCAGAGACTAGAACCTCAGACGAGAGAGACGCGAGCCTCAGAGACTAGAACCTCAGAGACTCGAACCTCAGACTAGAGAGACAAGAACTTCAGATGAGAGAGACGCGAGCCTCAGAGACTAGAACCTCAGAGACTAGAACCTCAGATGAGAGAGACGCGAGCCTCAGAGACTAGAACCTCAGAGACTAGAGCCTCAGAGACTAGAACCTCAGACGAGAGAGACGCGAGCCTCAGAGACTAGAACCTCAGAGACTCGAACCTCAGACTAGAGAGACAAGAACCTCAGACGAGAGAGACGCAAGCCTCAGAGACTAGAACCTCAGAGACTAGAGCCTCAGAGACTAGAACCTCAGACGAGAGAGACGCGAGCCTCAGAGACTAGAACCTCAGAGACTAGAGCCTCAGAGACTAGAACCTCAGACTAGAGAGACAAGAACCTCAGACGAGAGAGACGCGAGCCTCAGAGACTAGAACCTCAGAGACTAGAGCCTCAGAGACTAGAACCTCAGACTAGAGAGACTAGAACCTCAGACGAGAGAGACGCGAGCCTCAGAGACTAGAGCCTCAGAGACTAGAACCTCAGACTAGAGAGACTAGAACCTCAGACGAGAGAGACGCGAGCCTCAGAGACTAGAGCCTCAGAGACTAGAACCTCAGACTAGAGAGACAAGAACTTCAGATGAGAGAGACGCGAGCCTCAGAGACTAGAACCTCAGAGACTCGAACCTCAGACTAGAGAGACAAGAACTTCAGATGAGAGAGACGAGAGCCTCAGAGACTAGAACAGACCTGGGCATCTTACGGCCCGCGGCTCTCCCAGTGAGGTCAATCAAAAATGAAAAATAAATAAATAAGGTGCAAGCCATGAATGCAATACAAACGGCATTGCTTTTACTTTGAAGGCGATTTATTTATGTGTGCGTGCAGGCGTGCGCTTACGCAGCCTCACTACGGGCAGTGTTGCCGATTTGGAGACTGAAGTGAAAGCGTAATGTTCTGCAGTTTCTGTCCTCAGCGAGCAGCGGGTGCTGCGTGAGACCCCGCCTCCCAAGCAGCCTCGCGCTGCAGTCTCCGCCTCCAGATTGAACATTAATCGCACAAAGCCACCGCGGATCTGATCCACTATGGCAGAGCACTTTAAGTCAGGATCACTTCTGGATCTTTATTCTTCTCTCAAAGAGGAGAACGTTCCTCACATGAGGAGGCCTGCTCAGAAGATGTACAGATCAGATCCTCTCTCTGATACCTGTCAGCTGTCCTTCATCTCCACCTCACTCAACCAGACTTCATGCTCTTGTTCAAGACAACAGACTGGACTTTTCTCTGAGTAAGAACAACTGAACTGGAAAACATCAAAAGCACTTATTGCTTTTGTTCAAAGTTAATAAATTGCTGGTCTTTAACATACATATTTAAGGTAAGGTTTAAAAAAAATCTTAAAAAATGAAATTACATTTTTTAACTTATTTTCATAGCCTTATTGTAACATGTATTCTTACCAGTAGCAGCTCAAAACCATATAATATACAGTTTTTTAATAAAGTAATAACATTCATATTGAGTTAATTATGTTCAGACTATTAGTTCCTCCACAACGGTCCAAATTTCTCATGTGGCCCCTTGGGAAAATTAATTGCCCGCCCCTGGACTAGAGCCTCAGACTAGAGAGACGAGAGCCTCAGAGACTAGAACCTCAGAAGAGAGAGACGAGAGCTTCAGAGACTAGAACCTGCGAGAGTAGAACCCCAGACTAGAGAGACTAGAACCTCAGAGACTAGAACCTCAGACTACAGAGACTAGAACCTCAGAGACTAGAACCTCAGAGACTAGAACCTCAGACTAGAACCTCAGACTAGAGAGACTAGAACCTGCGAGAGTAGAACCTCAGACTAGAGAGACGAGAACCTCAGAGACTAGAACCTCAGACTAGAACCTCAGACTAGAGAGACTAGAACCTGTGAGAGTAGAACCTCAGAGTAGAGAGACTAGAACCTCAGAGACTAGAACCTCAGACTAGAGAGACTAGAACCTCAGAGACTAGAACCTCAGACTAGAGAGACTAGAACCTGCGAGAGTAGAACCTCAGACTAGAGACCAGAACCTCAGACGAGAAAGACAAGAGCCTCAGAGACTAGAACCTTAGACTAGAACCTCAGACTAGAGAGACTAGAACCTGCGAGAGTAGAACCTCAGACTAGAGAGACTAGAACCTGCGAGAGTAGAACCTCAGACTAGAGAGACTAGAACCTGCGAGAGTAGAACCTCAGACTAGAGAGACTAGAACCTCAGACGAGAGAGATGAGAAAAACTAACTTTACAGTTTTTATAGAGGGGGCTTTACAAACAGTAAAAACTATTTTAAACAGTCAGACACAAGTCCCAAATAAAGAACAAGGACAGACCAACTAGTCGCAGCTCGTCTCGGTCACCTGGTCTGACTGAAACCACGTCACAACTCAAAGCTTCGGAGGATTCTTCTGGCCTTACAAAATACAATCCTACCCTTTCCTACAGAGTTCTGGCTCTGGATTGCTCCGGTCTGGTTCAGGAGTGATGGGTATTGGATCCTGGTTCAGGGCCTAACCTGATGGCAAGTAATGATCAAAAGAACGAGATCAGGGAGACTTTCAACCCAACGGAGTTCTTCTCGTACTCATGGAGACGTTCGTGGCACATGGAGACTCTCACGGAGGGGATACCTTGGGATCCTCCAGGAGGAGCTGGAGAACGTAGCTTGTGAGAAAAGCATCGGTACAAATGCTCTGTCTGATGCCACACATAACCAGCAGGGGATGGATTCGTGGTCACTTTGGGAAGAGCGGGTTGTCTGGGCTCAAACAGGACCTTCAGAGGTGGTCCGGGCATCTCATGGGGACGCCTCCCTCTGGAGCTCTGCAGGCAAGCCCCGGGACAAGAGAGAGGAGGAGCCAGTCTTCTCCATCAGAGCTGCTTGTTGGATGATTGAACCGCTTCGTTTTATCTCCACACTTCACAGAGCTGCAACATGGTCCCTGTGGTCCAAACTAGTTCTGATCGGGTTTACACCGGCCCGTTATAGGTCATCTAGGTCATCTGGTGGTGGATGTGGCTGCAGGGAAGCATATCTGTGCTTCATGTGTTAAAGCTGCATTCTCTCTCCTGACCACTAGGGGGCAACTCCTCTAGTTGTATTGAAGTCTATGCTTCATGTGTTGAAGCTGCATTCTCTCTCCTGACCACTAGGGGGCAACTCCTCTAGTTGTATTGAAGTCTACTCTTCATGTGTTGAAGCTGCATTCTCTCCTGACCACCAGGGGGTGACTCCTCTGGTTGTATAGAAGTCTATGCTTCATGTGTTAAAGCTGCATTCTCTCTCCTGACCACCAGGGGGCGACTCCTCTGGTTGTATAGAAGTCTATGCTTCATGTGTTAAAGCTGCATTCTCTCTCCTGACCACCAGGGGGCGACTCCTCTGGTTGTATAGAAGTCTATGCTTCATGTGTTGAAGCTGCATTCTCTCCTGACCACCAGGGGGTGACTCCTCTGGTTGTATAGAAGTCTATGCTTCATGTGTAAAAGCTGCATTCTCTCTCCTGACCACCAGGGGGTGACTCCTCTGGTTGTATTGAAGTCTATGCTTCATGTGTTAAAGCTGCATTCTCTCTACTGACCACTAGGGGGTGACTCCTCTGGTTGTATAGAAGTCTATATAAATGACTCTACTTCTCTTGATGTATTCCCTCAGTAAACATTGTAAACATGAGTTTATGTCTCAATCTCTAGTTTCAAGTCTTCTTCAATACAGCATGATGTTCATTTAGTAAATTATGGTCATTTAGAGTCAAACAGACCATAAAGCAGGGGGCGCTTTAGGGCGGGGCTACAGGGTGATTGACAGGTCTCTACGACAGGTCTCTACGCCACTCCTCCTCATTCCAGATATGGTGACTTCCTGTCCTCTGGTTGCGGAGAAAACAAGATGGCGACGTTCAAATCACCAAACTGGAGGCTTCAGAACGTCCTCAGACCGACGAGAGCCGCACGTAGACGGCGCACAGCGCCGACATGACGGACAGGTAGAAGAGGGCGAAGCCCGCCAGCTGGACCCGGGGGGAGGGGCCGGCTTGGGGCGGAGCCAACGAGAGCAACACGCCCACCGTCCCGTACAGGCCGCAGCCCACCCCCTCCAGGACCTCCCCCGCTGAGCAGAGACGGTCCTGAGAGGGCGGGGTGGCGTGAGGATGGACAGAATAAATCATAGATAATAAATAATAAACGGATTCATGAAAGGCGGGAAGATGAAAGAGAAGAAAGAAAGTTGTTAGTTGAGGAGAAGCAGACAGTGATGTCACAGAGAGCCTGGAGTCAGGCCACGCCCTCTTTGTGACCTCATCTCTGACCAATAACAGGCGTCCCAGGCGAGTTACCTGTGGAACGCCGATCCTGCGACACGCCTCCAGGAAGTTCTCAACGTTCCGTCGACATTTGGCCATCGTGAGTTTAGGCTGCAGGACACAGAACCAGAGTTATAACAATAACCAGAGCAGCAGCAGCAACAACAACAACAACACACTCACCACGGCGGGGGAGGGGACGTGGATGCTGGGGACGGACCGAGGCCTCACGTGATTGGCCAGGTGACAGAGCACCACCCCGTCTGTCAGAGCGGCTCCCAGGTCGCTAGGCAACGACACCTTCAGGCGAGCCTCGATGTTCTGGACAGAGAGTGAGACAGACAGAGAGTGAGACAGGGAGATAGAGAGTGAGACAGACAGAGAGAAAGACAGAGAGAGTGAGACAGGGAGATAGAGAGTGAGACAGGGAGATAGAGAGTGAGACAGACAGACAGAGATATAGAGTGAGACAGAGAGAGAGTGAGACACATAGAGAGTGAGACAGACAGAGATAGAGAGTGAGACAGACAGAGACAGACAGAGATAGAGAGTGGACAGACAGAGAGAGTGAGACACCTGGAGAACCCTGTAAAAATGTAGAACACTATAACGATGTAGAAACCCTTAACCCTGGAGAACCCTGGAACAATGGATAACACTGTAACCCTGGAACAATGGATAACACTGTAACCCTGGAGAACCCTGGAACAATGGATAACACTGTAACCCTGGAGAACCCTGGAACAATGGATAACACTGTAACCCTGGAACAATGGATAACACTGTAACCCTGGAACAATGGATAACACTGTAACCCTGGAACAATGGATAGCAATGTAACCCTGGAACAATGGATAACACTGTAACCCAGGAACAATGGATAACACTGTAACCCTGGAACAATGGAGAACCCTGGAGAACCCTGGAACAATGGAGAACCCTGGAGAACCCTGGAACAATGGATAGCAATGTAACCCTGGAGAACCCTGGAACAATGGATAACACTGTAACCCTGGAGAACCCTGGAACAATGGATAGCAATGTAACCCTGGAACAATGGATAACCCTGTAACCCTGGATAACACTGTAACCCTGGAACAATGGATAGCAATGTAACCCTGGAGAACCCTGGAACAATGGATAGCAATGTAACCCTGGAGAACCCTGGAACAATGGATAGCAATGTAACCCTGGAGAACCCTGGAACAATGGATAACACTGTAACCCTGGAGAACCCAGGAACAATGGATAGCACTGTAACCCTGGAGAACCCAGGAACAATGGATAACACTGTAACCCTGGAACAATGGATAACCCTGTAACCCTGGAGAACCCAGGAACAATGGATAACACTGTAACCCTGGAGAACCCTGGAACAATGGATAACACTGTAACCCTGGAGAACCCAGGAACAATGGATAACACTGTAACCCTGGAGAACCCAGGAACAATGGATAACCCTGTAACCCTGGAGAACCCTGGAACAATGGATAACACTGTAACCCTGGAACAATGGATAACCCTGTAACCCTGGAGAACCCTGTAACCCTGGAGAACCCTGGAACAATGGATAACCCTGTAACCCTGGAGAACCCTGTAATCCTGGAGAACCCTGGTACCAACCTTCCTGAGCTGCTCCACCAGCTCAGCATCTTGTCCAACCAGAGGAGGAGCAGCAGGAGTCTCCTGCATCTGAGCAGCAGCCTCACCTGAGGACCAGAGGACCAGCTGAGTCACATACTGAGCATCACCATGGAACCAGAACCAGGTAGATCAGATAAATTAAATAGAAGAGGTAGAACAGATAGAACCAGGTAGAACAGGTAGATAAGATAGAGCAGGTAGAACCAGGTAGAACAGATATAACCAGGTAGATCAGATAGAACCAGGTAGATCAGATAGAACAGGTAGATCAGATAGAACAGGTAGATCAGATCAGATAGAACCAGATAGAACAGGTAGAACCAGGTAGATCAGATAGAACGGGTAGATCAGATAAAACCAGATAGAACAGGTAGAACCAGGTAGATCAGATAGAACCAGGTAGAAGAACTCACGGTAATCACACGTTGGATCGCTCTGCACTAAAGCTCTTAATCGGTGAGGTCACAGCTGATAAACACCGTTAGCGTTGTTAGATAGCTGCCGGCTCCGCCATGTTGAGAGCCACGTGGAGGCAATCTGTCGACCACGGGTACGATCTGAATTTATGATTTACTGGCTGCACCTGAACACCTCACGTTTCCTCTTCTCTTCTTTCTGGCCGAGACAAAACAGGAAGCTCTCCGGTCTCACGCCGTACTTCTACTACCATGTGTACCTCAGTCCTACTTCTACTACCATGTGTACCTCAGTCCTACTTCTACTACCATGTGTACCTCAGTCCTACTTCTACTACCATGTGTACCTCAGTCCTACTTCTACAAACATGTGTACCTCAGTCCTACTTCTACTACCATGTGTACCTCAGTCCTACTTCTACTACCATGTGTACCTCAGTCCTACTTCTACTACCATGTGTACCTCAGTCCTACTTCTACTACCATGTGTACCTTTGTACTACTCGTTTGTACCTCAGTCCTACTTCTACTACCATGTGTACCTCAGTCCTACTTCTACAAACATGTGTACCTCAGTCCTACTTCTACTACCATGTGTACCTCAGTCCTACTTCTACAACCATGTGAACCTCAGTCCTACTTCTACAACCATGTGAACCTCAGTCCTACTTCTACTACCATGTGTACCTCAGTCCTACTTCTACTACCATGTGTACCTCAGTCCTACTTCTACTACCATGTGTACCTTAGTCCTACTTCTACTATCATGTGTAACTTTGTACTACTCGTTTGTACCTCAGTCCTACTTCTACTACCATGTGTACCTTTGTACTACTCGTTTGTACCTCAGTCCTACTTCTACTACCATGTGTACCTCAGTCCTACTTCTACAAACATGTGTACCTCAGTCCTACTTCTACTACCATGTGTACCTCAGTCCTACTTCTACTACCATGTGTACCTCAGTCCTACTTCTACTACCATGTGAACCTCAGTCCTACTTCTACTACCATGTGTACCTTTGTACTACTCGTTTGTACCTCAGTCCTACTTCTACTACCATGTGAACCTCAGTCCTACTTCTACTACCATGTGTACCTCAGTCCTACTTCTACAACCATGTGTACCTCAGTCCTACTTCTACTACCATGTGAACCTCAGTCCTACTTCTACTACCATGTGTACCTCAGTCCTACTTCTACTACCATGTGTACCTTTGTACTACTCGTTTGTACCTCAGTCCTACTTCTACTACCATGTGTACCTCAGTCCTACTTCTACTACCATGTGAACCTCAGTCCTACTTCTACTACCATGTGTACCTCAGTCCTACTTCTACTACCATGTGTACCTTTGTACTACTCGTTTGTAACTCAATCCTACTTCTACTACCATGTGTACCTTTGTACTACTCGTTTGTAACTCAATCCTACTTCTACTACCATGTGTACCTTTGTACTACTCGTTTGTAACTCAATCCTACTTCTACTACCATGTGTACCTCAGTCCTACTTCTACTACCATGTGTACCTCAGTCCTACTTCTACTGAACACCTCACCTTTCCTCTTCTCTTCTTTCTGGCCCAGACGAAACAGGAAGCTCTCCGGTCTCACGCCGGCTGTCCGACAGGAGGCCACGCCCCCTGAGCTAGGGTACGAAGGCGACTGATTGGCTGGGAGGAAAAGACAAAGGATCAGAAAACAGGACTCGTTCAGTGAAGCGTGACGGAGTCGTTGAAGTGTGGTCTCACCTGTTGGAGACAGAGCCGCTCGGTCCTCGCCCTGCAGAGACACAACACAGACACGTCATGGAACAGTCCATGTTGTATTCTGATGAAGCAGAGAGCCTTCATCTTCATCATCACTTAAACAAACTGGAGCACCACAGTGGACTGATGTTTGATGAACGCTACAGATAAAGTTGTCTTCAGGAGGAACCAAAGACAGACAGGAAATCAGACCGTATAGAGGGACGAACCAACGAGAGATTTAATAATGATTAACATCTAGAATGACACCAGAGGCATCGTTTAAATACACTTTGAAATCAGCACATGGCTTTCTTAGACAGTGAGACGTGCACACAGGCAGACAAACAGGCAGACAGGCAGACAGGCAGCATGCAGGTTGCAGTACCTGCAGCAAACAGGAGGTGGAGCTATCAGAAGCGTAAGAATGACAGTCGTCTACAGACACTCCAGTCACAGACAGACAGACAGGCAGGAATAAAAGCTGTTTAAAGAACAGAGCTCAGCTGTGACGTCTCTGTTGTCTTCTCGTCTCTGGTCTGGAGGTGGCGCTGTAAGCTGCGCTCTATGAATGTCTGCAATCCACCAGTAAACAGAGAGTAGAAGAAGAAACTGTCCACAGGGGAGATGGATGTCCCTTGTGTCATGTCAGCTACTTATTCTCCATAACTAATACTGATCTCAGATCAGTTCCATGAGGTTTATAGACTCTACTTACTGATCTCAGATCAGTTCCATGAGGTTTATAGACTCTACTTACTGATCTCAGATCAGTTCCATGAGGTTTATAGACTCTACTTACTGATCTCAGATCAGTTCCATGAGGTTTATAGACTCTACTTACTGATCTCAGATCAGTTCCATGAGGTTTATAGACTCTACTTACTGATCTCAGATCAGATCCATGAGGTTCACAGACTCTACTTTACTGATCTCAGATCAGCTGGGACCAGTCGGCAGACAGAGACAAGAAGACAACAGTGGACACACTAAAGACACAAACCTGTCTGTGTGAACCAGGACGTCTTTTTATAGTGTTTGTGTTAAAGTCTGTCTCAAACACCAGCACACACTGAGACACAGACAGGCAGACAGACAGAGAGAGAGGGACAGACAGACAGACAGACAGACAGACAGACAGACAGACAGACAGACAGAGGGACAGACAGACAGAGATAGAGGGACAGACAGAGATAGATAGAGACGGACAAAGATAGATAGAGGGACAGACAGAGATAGACAGACAGACAGACAGACAAAGGGACAGACAGACAGAGATAGAGGGACAGACAGAGATAGAGGGACAGACAGACAGAGATAGAGGGACAGACAGAGATAGAGGGACAGACAGACAGAGGGATAGACAGACAGAGGGACAGACAGAGATAGAGGGACAGACAGACAGAGATAGAGGGACAGACAGAGATAGAGGGACAGACAGACAGAGGGATAGACAGACAGAGGGACAGACAGAGATAGAGGGACAGACAGACAGAGATAGAGGGACAGACAGACAGAGATAGAGGGACAGACAAAGATAGAGGGACAGACAGACAGAGGGACAGACAGACAGAGATAGAGGGACAGACAGACAGAGATAGAGGGACAGACAGAGATAGAGGGACAGACAGACAGAGATAGAGGGACAGACAGAGATAGAGGGACAGACAGACAGAGATAGAGGGACAGACAGAGATAGAGGGACAGACAGACAGAGGGACAGACAGACAGAGATAGAGGGACAGACAGACAGAGGGACAGACAGACAGAGATAGAGGGACAGACAGGGATGGAGGTTAAATAGGAGGAACAAACTAAAGAGAAAGTGAAGAAAAGACAAATATAAAAAGAACAAATATGAAGAAAATCAAAGTTGATGAGAGGAAGAATAAAACATGAAGGATTGACAGAAGAAGAAGAAGAAAATTTAGTTTTCATATCATGATTGTGTTGATAATACAGAAGGAAGTTCACGTTACATGTCCAATAGAGACTAAGTGTTATCTTCCATATCACAGCGTAGACAGACCCTCAGTAAACTACGGACGAACAGGAGCTACATATTCTGATCGAGAGGACGTGACAGGGTGATGAGGAATGAGTGAATGAGGGGACAGGTGTGGAAGGTACATTATCCGCTGATTAAAATCATTCACATTTAGGTAGATTCAGTCAGATCAGTGTGTATGATGACATCATCACCAGTATTACTTCTACTATCCATGTTTAATCTAAAATGGGAGTCACTTTTCATTTTCTTTTTTGTTGTTAGTAGATTTTTTGGGGTGGGGCCAAATTCTTACCATGAAGAGAGCGGAGTCATCTGTGTGGGTGGAGCGTCTGGAGGGGTAGACATTCTGAACACACATGGACAGACAGACATGAGGGTGAACATTCATGGAGGGGCGTGGCCTACATTGGGAGGAGTGGGGCTAAAACATTGATTTAGCAACTACAACAAATCTGATTCTGATAATAAAATAAGTTGTCCAGGATCTCCACACAGTGGGATCTGGGGTTCAACACGTCCTGAACTGAATCCATTTTAAAATCTGGACCTTTAACACGGACACAACATACAAATGATTAGATGTGATACGCGTCTGTTGTTGTGATGCTCGCGTCTGTTGTTGTGATGCTCGCGTCTGTTGTTGTGATGCTCGCGTCTGTTGTTGTGATGCACGCGTCAGCTGTTGTGATGCATGTGTCAGCTGTTGTGATGCACGCGTCAGTTGTTGTGATGCTCGCGTCTGTTGTTGTGATGCTCGCGTCTGTTGTTGTGATGCTCGCGTCTGTTGTTGTGATGCACGCGTCAGTTGTTGTGATGCATGTGTCAGCTGTTGTGATGCACGCGTCAGTTGTTGTGATGCTCGCGTCTGTTGTTGTGATGCTCGCGTCTGTTGTTGTGATGCTCGCGTCTGTTGTTGTGATGCACGCGTCAGCTGTTGTGATGCATGTGTCAGCTGTTGTGATGCACGGGTCAGTTGTGATGCACGCGTCAGCTGTTGTGATGCATGTGTCAGCTGTTGTGATGCACGCGTCTGTTGTGATGCACGCGTCAGCTGTTGTGATGCACGCGTCTGTTGCTGTGATGCACGCATCAGTTGTTGTGATGCACGGGTCAGTTGTTGTGATGCACGCGTCTGTTGTTGTGATGCACGCGTCTGTTGTTGTGATGCACGCGTCAGTTGTTGTGATGCACGTGTCTGTTGTTGTGATGCACGCGTCTGTTGTTGTGATGCACGCGTCTGCTGTTGTGATGCACGCGTCTGTTGTGATGCACGCGTCAGCTGTTGTGATGCACGCGTCTGTTGCTGTGATGCACGCATCAGTTGTTGTGATGCACGTGTCAGTTGTTGTGATGCACGGGTCAGTTGTTGTGATGCACGCGTCTGTTGTTGTGATGCACGCGTCTGTTGTTGTGATGCACGTGTCTGTTGTTGTGATGCACGCGTCTGTTGTTGTGATGCACGTGTCTGTTGCTGTGATGCACGTGTCTGTTGCTGTGATGCACGCGTCAGCTGTTGTGATGCACGCGTCAGTTGTTGTGATGCACGTGTCTGTTGTTGTGATGCACGCGTCTGTTGTTGTGATGCACGTGTCTGTTGCTGTGATGCACGTGTCTGTTGTTGTGATGCACGTGTCTGTTGCTGTGATGCACGTGTCTGTTGTTGTGATGCACGTGTCTGTTGCTGTGATGCACGTGTCTGTTGTTGTGATGCACGTGTCTGTTGTTGTGATGCACGTGTCTGTTGCTGTGATGCACGCGTCAGCTGTTGTGATGCACGTGTCTGTTGCTGTGATGCACGTGTCTGTTGTTGTGATGCACGTGTCTGTTGCTGTGATGCACGCGTCAGCTGTTGTGATGCACGTGTCTGTTGCTGTGATGCACGTGTCTGTTGTTGTGATGCACGTGTCTGTTGTTGTGATGCACGTGTCTGTTGCTGTGATGCACGCGTCAGCTGTTGTGATGCACGGGTCAGTTGTTGTGATGCACGTGTCAGTTGTTGTGATGCACGCGTCTGTTGTTGTGATGCACGCGTCCGCTGTTGTGATGCACGTGTCAGTTGTTGTGATGCACGTGTCAGCTGTTGTGATGCACGTGTCAGCTGTTGTGATGCACGCGTCTGTTGTTGTGATGCACGCGTCCGCTGTTGTGATGCACGTGTCAGTTGTTGTGATGCACGTGTCAGCTGTTGTGATGCACGTGTCTGTTGTTGTGATGCACGTGTCTGTTGTTGTGATGCACGTGTCTGTTGTTGTGATGCACGTGTCTGTTGTTGTGATGCACGTATCAGTTGTTGTGATGCACGTATCAGTTGTTGTGATGCACGTGTCTGTTGTTGTGATGCACGAGTCTGTTGTTGTGATGCACGTGTCAGTTGTTGTGATGCACGTGTCTGTTGTTGTGATGCACGTATCAGTTGTTGTGATGCACGTGTCTGTTGTTGTGATGCACGTGTCTGTTGTTGTGATGCACGTGTCTGTTGTTGTGATGCACGCGTCAGTTGTTGTGATGCACGCGTCTGTTGTAGAGTCTCACCTCACTGTCTGGACTGGACTTTGTTGGACTCTGAGATGGTTTATGCTGAAAAACAAAGACAGAAACCTTCTGATGTGAGACTCTAAACACTGATTTATTTAAACTAGTGACTGGTTAGACTAGTGAGTGACTAGTTAGACTAGTGACCGGTTAGACTAGTTAGACTAGCAGTGGGGGTGAGTCAGTGGCAGGCGTCACTCAAGTGCTGAACAGCGGCAAGTGAGCGTCACACGTCGAGAAGCTGACAAGCTGAGTGGGTGGAGCCAGTGTTGTGATCATTAAATCCGTTTTATGATCATAGTAGGGGGCAGAAGTCAGAGAGGAGCCACCACTAGAGGGCAGTAGTCAGAGAGGAGCCACCACTAGAGGGCAGTAGTCAGAGAGGAGCCACCACTAGAGGGCAGAAGTCAGAGAGGAGCCACCACTAGAGGGCAGAAGTCAGAGAGGAGCCACCACTAGAGGGCAGTAGTCAGAGAGGAGCCACCACTAGAGGGCAGTAGTCAGAGAGGAGCCACCACTAGAGGGCAGTAGTCAGAGAGGAGCCACCACTAGAGGGCAGTAGTCAGAGAGGAGCCACCACTAGAGGGCAGTAGTCAGAGAGGAGCCACCACTAGAGGGCAGTAGTCAGAGAGGAGCCACCACTAGAGGGCAGTAGTCACGCTCGCTGTCTCTCCCAAAAACTTTAGTTAACGTGTTAGCAAGCTGACTAGCTTCCATTAAAACAAGTTTCAGGGAAATTAAGCCGCTGTAGACATCTTACTGCTGATTGGCCAAGACTCTACACGTCAAAGATGTTCTATTCATCTTTTCTCCGTGTCTCACCCCGATCTCAGAAACGCTGGCCTGCCAAACTAGTGAGTGACTGGTTAGACTGGTTAGACTAGTGAGTGACTGGTTAGACTGGTTAGACTAGTGAGTGACTGGTTAGACTGGTACCTTAGTGTTGCTGGTGACGGAGTCTCTTTGCAGAGGTCGATTCTTGTGTCTCTCTTCGTCGTACCTCAAAGCAGCGAGCTGAGCCTCCCTCCTCATCCTTTCCACCCCGCCGGGAGCTACAACACCTCCTGCTCTCTGAGGGACAGACAGACAGGTAGAGAGAGACAGAGAGAGAGAGACAGAGAGAGAGAGAGAGAGACAGAGAGAGAGACAGAGAGAGAGAGAGAGACAGAGAGAGAGAGAGAGAGAGAGAGAGAGACAGACAGAGAGAGAGACAGAGAGAGAGAGAGACAGAGAGAGAGAGAGAGACAGAGAGAGACAGAGAGACAGACAGAGAGACAGAGAGACAGAGAGACAGACAGACAGACAGACATGAGTAGCTGAGAGAGTACTTGGTGGTCAAACGGACGTGAACCAGCTGCTTTGAGGTGTTACCTGGCTGTGGGCACTAGAGGGCGCCGAAACACCATCACCCGCACTCCTGCAGGCAGACAGACAGGATGTGAGACAGCTCAGGGCTGGTGTACGGTCCGCATGTTATTTGTCATTCTTAGTTGTGTTAATGTACCTGTTGTGTCTCCTCGTGTCTTCTGTCCTGGAGTTGGTTCTCACAGGAGAACCCTGGAAACAGACAGGAAGTCACACAGAGCCTTTCAGAATAAACTACATCAGGAACTGCTGCTCATGGACAGCAGTGAGGGTTAGATCAGAGCCGGTCCCTTTAAGGCGGAGCCTGTACCTCTCTGGTGATGCGTCTCTCGATGTAGGCCATGAACTGAGAGCTCAGGCTGACGCTGTCCCTGCCTCCTCCTCGCCTCCTCCCCTCCTCCTCCTCCTCCACACAGCTGTCTATGAAGTCTATCTGCTCCAACTCCACATCTGGGGAGGAAAGGAGGAAAGACTCCGTCACAAAAATCCTCCAGTTTTCTTTGAATAATCACATGTTCATTGATGATAATCTGTCATTCTTTGAACGTGATGAACTCACGTGTGCCGTTAGCCACCAGAGCTCCTCCTCTTCCTCCTCCTCCTCCTCCTCCTCCTCCTCGGTGTCTCTGGTCTCTGCTGATCTCGGCCACTCTGAGTGGCAGCTCCGACAGCTCCTCTGTAGGCTGGACACACAGACAGGAAGTGAGCTCACACAGACAGGAAATAGAGGACAGGACGTGTGTGTGTGTGTGTGTGTGTGTGTGTGTGTGTGTGTGTGTGTGTGTGTGTGTGTGTCCGACCTCGTTCCCCGACCATCTCTTGTCTCCGCTGTCGACGCTGTTGAAGCCAGAATCCAGCGCTCCGTATGGACGGCCGGGATACAGCTCATCAACACTGACACACAGACAGGCTTTTATTGTGAAGGTTACAGTCAGTCAAACCTCCCTCCAGCTTTTATTGTGAAGGTTATCAGTGGCAGACTGGGCTTTCATTGTGAAGGTTACAGTCACATTTCAAACAGAGCAGACGGAGAACTGACCAGGAGCTGAAGGTCAGAGGTCGTCTGTCGTCGTCGGGGGTCGTCTTGCTGGCCTCCAGGTTCAGATACTTGAATATGTGGACCTTCCCTTTGATGCAGATCTACACACACACACACACACACACATGCACACACACACACACACTCATGAACACCAGCAGGCGCTGCGTGGCTGAATGATGAGGTCACTTCCTGTGCGTACCTGAGCCGGCGGGCTCTGCAGCGGGTTGTTGTCCAGCAGGATGCTCTGCAGCTGGGACAGCTGGCGGTAGCAGGCGGGGATGCAGCTCACCTTGTTGCACGAGAAGTCCAGACGCACCAGAGGCAGCTCGGCCAGCTCTGAGAACACACACACGCTGTGGGACTGTGTGTGTGTGTGTGTGTCTGTGTCTGTGTCTGTGTGTGTGTGTACCTGGAGGCAGCCGGACCAGGTGGTTCCTCCGGATGTTCAGGTCTCGTAGAGCCTCCAGCTGCCCCACCTGACACGGAAGAGTCTGGATCTCATTGCAGCTCACGTCCTGCAGGAGGGAACCGTCAATAACACTGATCACTACAGGACTCCTGATCAATAACACTGATCACTACAGGACTCCTGATCAATAACACTGATCACTACAGGACTCCTGATCAATTGATCAATACCCTGAACAGAGCATAACTCTTGATCAATACTGTGATCAATAACTTGATCAGACCCACCAGCTCTGTGAGCAGCCTCAGCTGGCCCAGCTCCTCCGGCAGAGACACCAGCTTGTTGTTGCAGCAGATCAGAACCTTCAGGGGGAGCCGGCACACCACCAGGGGGAGACAGGTGAGCTGGTTACGACTAGAGGGAGACAGGTAGGGGGACAGGTAGGGGGAGGGAGACAGGTAGGGGGACAGGTAGGGGGAGGGAGACAGGTAGGGGGACAGGTAGGGGGAGGGAGACAGGTAGGGGGACAGGTAGGGGGAGGGAGACAGGTAGGGGGACAGGTAGGGGGAGGGAGACAGGTAGGGGGACAGGTAAGGGGAGGGAGACAGGTAGGGGGACAGGTAGGGGGAGGGAGACAGGTAGGGGGACAGGTAGGGGGAGGGAGACAGGTAGGGGGACAGGTAGGGGGAGGGAGACAGGTAGGGGGACATGTAGGGGGAGGGAGACAGGTAGGGGGACAGGTAAGGGGACAGGTAGGGGGACAGGTAGGGGGAGGGAGACAGGTAGGGGGACAGGTAAGGGGACAGGTAGGGGGAGGGAGACAGGTAAGGGGAGGGAGACAGGTGGGGGAAGAGAGAGACAGTTTGTTTATTTTTCTGACTCTGCCTCTCAATACTGTGTCACTTCCTGTGTATGTGTTACCTGAGGTTCAGGTAGGTGTGTTACTTGAGGTTCAGGTAGGTGTGTTACCTGAGGTTCAGGTAGGTGTGTTACCTGAGGTTCAGGTAGGTGTGTTACCTGAGGTTCAGGTAGGTGTGTTACCTGAGGTTCAGGTAGGTGTGTTACCTGAGGTTCAGGTAGGTGAGCGCCTGCAGGTTCAGCAGACTCTCCGGTAGAGACCTCAGACAGTTCTGGTAAAGGTTCAGACTCTCCAGAGACACGAAGAGACAAACGTCCAGAGGAAGTTCTGAGAGACGGTTACGGGACATGTCTGGAGAGAGAGACACACACACACACACACACACACACACACACACACACACACACACACACACACACACACACACACACACACACACACACACTTTAGTCTCCATGTTTAAAGTTGAACATGGGAATAGGAAGTGACCATGGTCAGGTGTAGCAACACAGACTGTAACCTGTTCCCTCTCAGGTGTAACAGCACAGACTGTTGCCTGACATGTTCCCTTACAGGTGTAACAACACAGACGGTTACCTGTTCCCTCACAGGTGTAACAACACAGACGGTTACATGTTCCCTCACAGGTGTAACAACACAGACGGTTACCTGACATGTTCATGTTCCCTCACAGGTGTAACAACACAGACTGTTACCTAACATGTTCATGTTCCCTCACAGGTGTAACAACACAGACTGTTACATGTTCCCTCTCAGGTGTAACAACACAGACTGTTACATGTTCCCTCTCAGGTGTAACAGCACAGACTGTTACATGTTCCCTCTCAGGTGTAACAACACAGACTATTACATGTTCCCTCTCAGGTGTAACAGCACAGACTGTTACCTGTTCCCTCTCAGGTGTAACAGCACAGACTGCTACCTGTTCCATCTCAGGTGTAACAACACAGACTGTTACATGTTCCGTCTCAGTTACCTGTTCCCTCACAGGTGTAACAACACAGACTGTTACCTGACATGTTCATGTTCCCTCATAGGTGTAACAACACAGACTGTTACATGTTCCCTCTCAGGTGTAACAACACAGACTGTTACGTGTTCCCTCTCAGGTGTAACAGCACAGGCTGTTACCTGACATGTTCCCTTACAGGTGTAACACAGACTGTTACATGTTCCCTCTCAGGTGTAACAGCACAGACTGTTGCCTGACATGTTCCCTTACAGGTGTAACAACACAGACGGTTACCTGTTCCCTCACAGGTGTAACAACACAGACGGTTACATGTTCCCTCACAGGTGTAACAACACAGACGGTTACCTGACATGTTCATGTTCCCTCACAGGTGTAACAACACAGACTGTTACCTAACATGTTCATGTTCCCTCACAGGTGTAACAACACAGACTGTTACATGTTCCCTCTCAGGTGTAACAACACAGACTGTTACATGTTCCCTCTCAGGTGTAACAGCACAGACTGTTACATGTTCCCTCTCAGGTGTAACAACACAGACTATTACATGTTCCCTCTCAGGTGTAACAGCACAGACTGTTACCTGTTCCCTCTCAGGTGTAACAGCACAGACTGCTACCTGTTCCATCTCAGGTGTAACAACACAGACTGTTACATGTTCCGTCTCAGTTACCTGTTCCCTCACAGGTGTAACAACACAGACTGTTACCTGACATGTTCATGTTCCCTCATAGGTGTAACAACACAGACTGTTACATGTTCCCTCTCAGGTGTAACAACACAGACTGTTACGTGTTCCCTCTCAGGTGTAACAGCACAGGCTGTTACCTGACATGTTCCCTTACAGGTGTAACACAGACTGTTACATGTTCCCTCTTAGGTGTAACAACACAGACTGTTACCTGACATGTTCCCTTACAGGTGTAACAACACAGACTGTTACATGTTCCCTCTCAGGTGTAACAACACAGACTGTTACCTGACATGTTCCCTTACAGGTGTAACAGCACAGACTGTTACATGTTCCCTCACAGGTGCAACAACACAGACTGTTACATGTTCCCTCTCAGGTGTAACAGCACAGACTGTTACATGTTCCCTCACATGTGTAACGGCACAGACTGTTACCTGACATGTTCCCTCACATGTGTAACAACACAGACTGTTACATGTTGCCTCACATGTGTAACGGCACAGACTGTTACATGTTCCCTCACATGTGTAACAACACAGACTGTTACCTGACATGTTCCCTCACATGTGTAACAACACAGACTGTTACATGTTCCCTCTCAGGTGTAACAACACAGACTGTTACCTGACATGTTCCCTCACAGGTGTAACAACACAGACTGTTACATGTTCCCTCTCAGGTGTAACAGCACAGACTGTTACCTGACATGTTCCCTTACAGGTGTAACAACACAGACTGTTACATGTTCCCTCTCAGGTGTAACAGCATAGACTGTTACCTGACATGTTCCCTCACAGGTGTAACAACACAGACGGTTACATGTTCCCTCACAGGTGTAACAACACAGACTGTTACATGTTCCCTCACAGGTGTAACAACACAGACTGTTACATGTTCCCTCACAGGTGTAACAACACAGACTGTTACCTGTTCCCTCACAGGTGTAACAACACAGACTGTTACCTGTTCCCTCACAGGTGTAACAACACAGACTGTTACATGTTCCCTCACAGGTGTAACAACACAGACTGTTACATGTTCCCTCACAGGTGTAACAACACAGACTGTTACCTGTTCCCTCACAGGTGTAACAACACAGACTGTTACCTGTTCCCTCACAGGTGTAACAACACAGACTGTTACCTGACATGTTCATGTTCCCTCACAGGTGTAACAACACAGACTGTTACATGTTCCCTCTCAGGTGTAACAACACAGACTGTTACCTGACATGTTCCCTTACAGGTGTAACAGCACAGACTGTTACATGTTCCCTCACAGGTGCAACAACACAGACTGTTACATGTTCCCTCTCAGGTGTAACAGCACAGACTGCTACATGTTCCCTCACATGTGTAACGGCACAGACTGTTACATGTTGCCTCACATGTGTAACGGCACAGACTGTTACATGTTCCCTCACATGTGTAACAACACAGACTGTTACCTGACATGTTCCCTCACATGTGTAACAACACAGACTGTTACATGTTCCCTCTCAGGTGTAACAACACAGACTGTTACCTGACATGTTCCCTCACAGGTGTAACAACACAGACTGTTACATGTTCCCTCTCAGGTGTAACAGCATAGACTGTTACCTGACATGTTCCCTCACATGTGTAACAACACAGACTGTTACATGTTCCCTCTCAGGTGTAACAACACAGACTGTTACCTGACATGTTCCCTCACAGGTGTAACAACACAGACTGTTACATGTTCCCTCTCAGGTGTAACAGCATAGACTGTTACCTGACATGTTCCCTTACAGGTGTAACAACACAGACTGTTACATGTTCCCTCTCAGGTGTAACAGCATAGACTGTTACCTGACATGTTCCCTCACAGGTGTAACAACACAGACGGTTACATGTTCCCTCACAGGTGTAACAACACAGACGGTTACATGTTCCCTCACAGGTGTAACAACACAGACTGTTACATGTTCCCTCACAGGTGTAACAACACAGACTGTTACATGTTCCCTCACAGGTGTAACAACACAGACTGTTACCTGACATGTTCATGTTCCCTCACAGGTGTAACAACACAGACTGTTACCTGACATGTTCATGTTCCCTCACAGGTGTAACAACACAGACTGTTACCTGTTCCCTCACATGTGTAACGACAGACTGTTACCTGACATGTTCCCTGTATCGTTATATTATGGTCTGTTGTATCGTTATATTATGGTCTGTTTGGCTGTTGGATCGTTATATTATGGTCTGTTTGGCTGTTGGATCGTTATATTATGGTCTGTTTGGCTGTTAGATAGTTATATTATGGTCTGTCGCGCTCAGGGAACTGACACCCTGTCCGTCACATCACCGGCCCGTCCTCCTCAGTCCCTGTCCCTTAAGGTTCCTGCTGGACCCTCAGGTCCCCCAGCTGTGTATGAGTCCCGCTAGCGGACTGAAGAGACCCGGTCTCCGGTCCCGGTCCCCGTCCCGCTCACCGGCTCTGGTGGTGTCCGTGAGGTCGTGGTTCGCGGCGCTGCGGGGGAACTCCTTGAGCTTCCGGGCGCTGAGGTTCAGGCTCCCGGTGGCCGAGGCTTCGTCCAGAGCCCGGTCCACAGAGCGGTTCCAGGGCGCCGGACCCGCCGGGCCCAGTCCGGTGATGGTCCCGGCTAACGCGCTGCGGGTGCCGCCGCCGCCTCCGATCGTGAAGGTTCCTCCTCCGTTGTCCACAGAGCCCAACAACACCGAGGCCGCCATTACGCTCCCAGTGCTAGCTCCCTATGCTAGCTCTGTGCTAGCTCCCACCCTAAACTTCGGGGCGGCGCATGCGCAGAGTGGCACTCCGGCTAGCTCCCAATGCTAGCTCCCAGCCTAAACTTCAGAGCGGCGCATGCGCAGAGCGGCGCTCCGGCAGGAGGACTGGACAACAGTACTGCGTGTACTGTAGTACAATACTGCGTGTACTGTAGTATTGCGTGTACTACAATACTGCGTGTACTGTAGTATTGCGTGTACTACAATACTGCTTGTACTGTGGTACATGAAGTACAATTATACTGCATGTACTATGATATATAATACAATATTAGTAACGTTAGACACGTTGTGTACTATAGTACTAGTACTACATGAGTATTACAGAACTGACAGGGTGATGAACTACAGTACTACATGTACTCAGAATGGATGATGAAAGTATACATATATAAGTATATTATATTATATATAGACATTTATTATGATAACCAGTATTATTTCAGTTTTGCGTCTTTTGTAGTATTTACCCCATGACGTCAACTCAACCGACACGACAACCAACTACATCCCCCAGAATCCCCGGCGCTGTCGCATATCGGCGCATGCGTGTCCGCGACAGTGTCCAAGGCCGGGTATCATGGCGACGTACGTGGACATCCTGAAGAGCGAGTTTCCTCAGATAGACACGGAGGTCTTCGACTACATTACGGGTGAGTAGCCGGGGACAGAGCCGCTGTTTGCGGGCACAGACCCGCCGCCTGCCGGCCCGGTGGAGCCGCTGACGGCCGGCTCGTCTGCTGCTCTGAGCTCCAGAGCTAACGAAGCTAACGAGGCTAACACCGTCCTGCTTCGGGCAGCACACCGGGAGGCGCGTGGCTCGATGCGGGCTGCGAGCCCCGAAACCCGGCGTAGCTTCAGGGCTACCGCCGGTGTGACCGGTACGACCGGATAAACAGCCAGAAGTACTGCCAGAAGTACTACTAGAAGTATTGCCAGAAGTACTACTAGAAGTATTACCAGAAGTATTGACAAGAAGTATTACCAGAAGTACTGCCAGAAGTACTGCCAGAAGTACTACTAGAAGTATTACCAGAAGTATTGACAAGAAGTATTACCAGAAGTAATACCAGAAGTACTGCCAGAAGTATTAATAAAAGTAGTACTAGAAGTAATACCAGAAGTACTGCCAGAAGTATTAATAAAAGTATTGACAAGAAGTATTACCAGAAGTATTGACAAGAAGTATTACCAGAAGTATTGACAAGAAGTATTACCAGAAGTAATACCAGAAGTACTAATAAAAGTAATACCAGAAGTACTGCCAGAAGTACTAATAAAAGTAGTACTAGAAGTATTACCAGAAGTATTGACAAGACCAGATTTATAGCCAGATATACAACCAGAAGTATTACCACAAGTACTACTAGAATTATTACCACAAGTATTACCAGAAGCTCTACTAGAAGTACTATCAGATATACAGCCAGAAGTACTACCAGAAGTATTGACAAGAAGTACTACCAAAAGTATTACCAGATATACAGCCAGATATACAACCACAAGTACTACCAGAAGTATTACCATAAGTACTTCTGTTAGTATATCTGGTACTACTTCTGGTAACCAGAAGTACTATGACAACCATAAATATTACGATAAGTACTACCAGAAGTACGACATCAGTAATACAGGGACAAGTCGTACTATAGGAAGTATTACTGCAGTACTATAGGAAGTATTACAGCAGTACTATAGGAAGTATTACAGCAGTACTATAGGAAGTATTACTGCAGTACTATAGGAAGTATTACTGCAGTACTATAGGAAGTATTACTGCAGTACTATAGGAAGTATTACAGCAGTACTATAGGAAGTATTACAGCAGTACTATATGAAGTATTACAGCAGTACTATAGGAAGTATTACTGCAGTACTATAGGAAGTATTACAGCAGTACTATAGGAAGTATTACTGCAGTACTATAGGAAGTATTACTGCAGTACTATAGGAAGTATTACTGCAGTACTATAGGAAGTATTACAGCAGTACTATAGGAAGTATTACAGCAGTACTATAGGAAGTATTACTGCAGTACTATAGGAAGTATTACTGCAGTTCTATAGGAAGTATTACTGCAGTACTATAGGAAGTATTACTGCAGTACTATAGGAAGTATTACAGCAGTACTATAGGAAGTATTACTGCAGTACTATAGGAAGTATGCTACACACCTGCGTGTGCTCACTCAGGTGTGTGTTGTGAGTTCAGGTGTGTGTTGTGAGTTCAGGTGTGTGTGGTGTGTTCAGGTGTGTGTGGTGTGTTCAGGTGTGTGTGGTGTGTTCAGGTGTGTGTTGCTCACTCAGGTGTGTGTGATGTGTTCAGGTGTGTGTTGTGTGTTCAGGTGTGTGTGATGTGTTCAGGTGTGTGTGATGTGTTCAGGTGTGTGTTGCTCACTCAGGTGTGTGTGTTGTGTGTGTGTTGTGAGTTCAGGTGTGTGTTGTGAGTTCAGGTGTGTGTTCAGGTGTGTGTGGTGTGTTCAGGTGTGTGTTGCTCACTCAGGTGTGTGTGATGTGTTCAGGTGTGTGTTGTGTGTTCAGGTGTGTGTGATGTGTTCAGGTGTGTATTGCTCACTCAGGTGTGTGTTCAGGTGTGTGTTGTGTGTTCAGGTGTGTGTGATGTGTTCAGGTGTGTGTGTTGTTCACTCAGGTGTGTGTTGCTCACTCAGGTGTGTGTTCAGGTGTGTGTTGCTCACTCAGGTGTGTGTGGTGTGTTCAGGTGTGTGTTGTGTGTTCAGGTGTGTGTTGCTCACTCAGGTGTGTGTTGTGTGTTCAGGTGTGTGTTGCTCACTCAGGTGTGTGTTGTGTGTTCAGGTGTGTGTTGCTCACTCAGGTGTGTGTTGTGTGTTCAGGTGTGTGTTGTGTGTTCAGGTGTGTGTTGCTCACTCAGGTGTGTGTTGTGTGTTCAGGTGTGTGTTCCTCACTCAGGTGTGTGTGGTGTGTTCAGGTGTGTGTTGTGTGTTCAGGTGTGTGTTCCTCACTCAGGTGTGTGTTGTGTGTGTTGCTCACTCAGGTGTGTGTGGTGTGTTCAGGTGTGTGTTGTGTGTTCAGGTGTGTGTTCCTCACTCAGGTGTGTGTGTGTTCAGGTGTGTGTTGCTCACTCAGGTGTGTGTGGTGTGTTCAGGTGTGTGTTGTGTGTTCAGGTGTGTGTTCCTCACTCAGGTGTGTGTTGTGTGTTCAGGTGTGTGTTGCTCACTCAGGTGTGTGTTGTGTGTTCAGGTGTGTGTTGCTCACTCAGGTGTGTGTGGTGTGTTCAGGTGTGCTGCACAGCTGTGGAGGAGACTTTGAGGATGGAGAGGAGGTCTACGAGGCCGTGGGGGGCGTCCTGCAGGAGGTGTCTGCTGACCGCAAGAACGAGGACCACGTCAGAGACATCTGTCTCCAGATGTTCAACACCCTGAAGCTGTAAGGTTCTGTTCCCTTTAGACATCTGTCTCCAGATGTTTTTGAGAGGAATAACACGTTCTGTGCATTGAACAGGAACAACCACCATGGCACTCAGAGGCAGGTGCTACTGGACGCTCCGGTCCAGCTCTCTCAGATATCGGCAGACAGCGGTAAGAACCGATAACCTTCTGTTAACTCTTCTGTTGGTTGTTGGCTCAATGAAGTGACTCGTTCTCCTGCTTCAGTTTGTGCAGCGGACGATGTTCAAGGCATCTGGATGATGAAGCGTGGCCAGAACACGGTGAGTCCCCTTACCCTGCACGCATTATTCAGAATGGACTGAAGGAACAGCTGGTCTCTGATTCGTGGGTTTGAACATGTGACTTTAAACGCATCACTTCCTGTCTCTAGACGGTGGACGCCAAGAAACTGGAGAAGGCCGAGGCCAAGCTGAAAGCTAAGCATGAGCGCCGGAACGAGAAGGACTGCCTGAAGCCCGCTACGCCAATGTCAGTACCTGTCCTCACCTGCCTTTACCTGTCCTCACCTGTCTTTACCTGTCCTCACCTATCCTCACCTGCCTTTACCTGTCCTCACCTGCCTTTACCTGTCTTTACCTGTCCTCACCTGCCTTTACCTGTCTTTACCTGTCCTCACCTGTCCTCACCTGCCTTTACCTGTACTCACCTGTCTTTACCTGTCCTCACCTGTCCTCACCTGTCCTCACCTGCCTTTACCTGTCCTCACCTGCCTTTACCTGTCCTCACCTGTCCTCACCTGTCCTCACCTGTCCTCACCTGCCTTTACCTGTCTTTACCTGTCTTTACCTGTCCTCACCTGTCCTCACCTGTCCTCACCTGTCTTTACCTGTCCTCACCTGTCTTTACCTGTCTTTACCTGTCCTCACCTGTCTTTACCTGTTCTCACCTGTCTTTACCTGTCCTCACCTGTCTTTACCTGTCCTCACCTGTCTTTATCTGTCCTCACCTGTCCTCACCTGTCCTCACCTGTCCTCACCTGTCCTTACCTGTCCTCACCTGTCTTTACCTGTCTTTACCTGTCCCCAGCTGTCTTTACCTGTCCCCAGCTGTCTTTACCTGTCTTTACCTGTCTTTACCTGTCCTCACCTGTCCTCACCTGGCTTTACCTGTCTTTACCTGTCCTCACCTGTCTTTACCTGTCCTCACCTGTCTTTACCTGTCCTCACCTGTCTTTACCTGTTCTCACCTGTCTTTACCTGTTCTCACCTGTCTTTACCTGTCTTTACCTGTCTTTACCTGTCCTCACCTGTCTTTACCTGTCCTCACCTGTCTTTACCTGCCTTTACCTGTCCTCACCTGCCTTTACCTGTCCTCACCTGCCTTTACCTGTCCTCACCTGCCTTTACCTGTCCTCACCTGTCCTCACCTGTCCTCACCTGCCTTTACCTGTCTTTACCTGTCTTTACCTGTCCTCACCTGTCTTTACCTGTCTTTACCTGTCCTCACCTGTCTTTACCTGTCCTCACCTGTCTTTACCTGTCCTCACCTGTCTTTACCTGTCCTCACCTGTCTTTACCTGTCCTCACCTGTCCTCACCTGTCTTTACCTGTCCTCACCTGTCTTTACCTGTCTTTACCTGTCCTCACCTGTCCTCACCTGTCCTCACCTGTCTTTACCTGTCCTCACCTGTCCTCACCTGTCTTTACCTGTCCTCACCTGTCTTTACCTGTCTTTACCTGTCCTCACCTGTCTTTACCTGTCCTCACCTGTCCTTACCTGTCCTCACCTGTCTTTACCTGTCCTCACCTGTCTTTACCTGTCCTCACCTGTCCTCACCTGTCCTCACCTGTCTTTACCTGTCCTCACCTGTCTTTACCTGTCTTTACCTGTCCTCACCTGTCCTCACCTGTCTTTACCTGTCCTCACCTGTCCTCACCTGTCTTTACCTGTCCTCACCTGTCTTTACCTGTCTTTACCTGTCCTCACCTGTCTTTACCTGTCTTTACCTATCTTTACCTGTCCTCACCTGTCCTCACCTGTCCTTACCTGTCCTCACCTGTCCTTACCTGTCCTCACCTGTCCTCACCTGTCCTCACCTGTCCTCACCTGTCTTTACCTGTCCTCACCTGTCCTCACCTGTCTTTACCTGTCCTCACCTGTCTTTACCTGTCTTTACCTGTCCTCACCTGTCTTTACCTGTCCTCACCTGTCCTTACCTGTCCTCACCTGTCTTTACCTGTCCTCACCTGTCTTTACCTGTCCTCACCTGTCCTCACCTGTCTTTACCTGTCCTCACCTGTCTTTACCTGTCTTTACCTGTCTTTACCTGTCCTCACCTGTCCTCACCTGTCTTTACCTGTCCTCACCTGTCCTCACCTGTCTTTACCTGTCCTCACCTGTCTTTACCTGTCTTTACCTGTCCTCACCTGTCTTTACCTGTCTTTACCTATCTTTACCTGTCCTCACCTGTCCTCACCTGTCCTTACCTGTCCTCACCTGTCCTTACCTGTCCTCACCTGTCTTTACCTGTCCTCACCTGTCTTTACCTATCTTTACCTGTCCTCACCTGTCCTCACCTGTCCTCACCTGTCTTTACCTGTCCTCACCTGTCTTTACCTGTCCTCACCTGTCTTTACCTGTCCTTACCTCCCCTCACCTGTCCTCTTCTCACCTGTCCTCTTCTCACCTGTCCTCCTCTCACCTGTCCTCCTCTCACCTGTCGTCCTGTGTCTCAGAGTGCTGGAGGAGGCGTCAGCCAGTCAGGCCAGCAGTAAGAAGGAGAACCGAGTCGACCAATCAGGGAAGAACCGCAGCTACGACATCCGCATCGAGAACTTTGATGTTTCGTTTGGAGAAAGGTGAGTTCATCTCTAGTCTAAGGTTTAAGGTTTAGTTTATAGAAAGGTGAGTTCATCTCTAGTCTAAGGTTTAAGGTTTAGTTTATAGAAAGGTGAGTTCATCTCTAGTCTAAGGTTTAAGGTTTAGTTTATAGAAAGGTGAGTTCATCTCTAGTCTAAGGTTTAGTTTATAGAAAGGTGAGTTCATCTCTAGTCTAAGGTTTAAGGTTTAGTTTATAGGTTTCTTAATGGCTGTGTTCCTGTCTCAGGTGTTTGCTTCAGGGGGCGGAGCTATCTCTGGCGACGGGCCGGCGGTACGGTCTGATTGGTCGTAACGGGCTAGGCAAGACGACGCTGCTGAAGATGCTGGCCATCCGTAACCTGCGGGTGCCGCCCCACATCTCCATCCTGCACGTGGAACAGGAAGTGGCGGGCGACGACACGGGGGCGCTGCAGAGCGTCCTGCTGAGCGACACTCTGAGGGAGGGGCTGCTGGGCGAGGAGAAGACGCTCAACGCCCGCATCGCCAACGGAACGTGAGAGATGACTATCAGAACGTTATGTTTGTTATCATATAGCATAGCCCCAAAGCTAACACCCTGAGGTCGTACTTCCTGTCTCTCAAAGACAAGTTGTGTGGTTGTGTGATGTGGAGTGGCTCTAAACTACATTACCCATGAGCCTCAGCAGCCCGTTCTCTGCGTTTCAGTTCTGATGGGTTGGAGAGCGTCAGACTGACGGAGATCTACGGAAAGCTGGAGGAGATCGAGGCCGACAAAGCTCCAGCCCGGTACCTATGCTATGCTATTAACTGTAATGTATTATTACGCCTCCTGCTGGTTGTTGGTGCTCACAACAACTCCAACGTGTGTTTCTGACTGACGCCTGTCTCGTCCAATCAGAGCCTCCGTCATCCTGGCCGGTCTCGGATTCTCTCCCAAGATGCAACAGCAGACTACCAGGTGAGTCCTCACACACACACACACACACAGCGTACTGTATGATGTCATCGTAACGTGAGCGTCTGTGTGCAGGGAGTTCTCAGGAGGATGGAGGATGAGGTTGGCTTTGGCCAGAGCTCTGTTTGCTCGGTGAGTTTCTGTCTCTCTCTCTGCCTGTCTGTCTCTCTGTCTGTGTGTCTGCCTGTCTGCCTTTCTGTGTGTCTGCCTGCTGGTCTGAGAGTGAGACTCATCATCTATCTTATCTGTCTTCATCAGGCCGGATCTGCTGCTGCTGGATGGTGAGTCAGATCCTCTTGTAGGAGTACTAGTACTGGTAGGAGTACTGGTAGGAGTACTGGTACTGGTAGGAGTACTAGTAGGAGTACTAGTAGGAGTACTGGTGCTAGTAGGAGTAGTAGTGCTTTTCAATTCAGTTTATTTTGTAGAGCCCACAATCACAAACTCCCCTCAGGGCTTTATCTGTACACATAGACATCCTGTCCCAGGACCTCACATCGGATCAGGAAAAACACAGGAGGTAGGAGACAAGAGACAAGGGGCAGGAGACAGGAGGTAGAAGACAAGGGGCAGGAGACAGGAGGTAGAAGACAAGAGACAAGGGACAGGAGGCAGGAGGCAGGAGGTAGGAGACAAGGGACAAGAGACAGGAGGCAGGAGACAGGAGGTAGAAGACAAGGGGCAGGAGACAGGAGGTAGAAGACAAGAGACAAGGGACAGGAGGCAGGAGGTAGGAGACAAGGGACAGGAGGCAGGAGGCAGGAGGCAGGACCAGCTTTCAGACACAGCCATGATCCGAGGCAGGAGGTAGGGGGCCTAGGAGGTAGGGGGTCTAGGAGGTAGGAGGTAGGGCCCAGGAGTCAGAGGCAGGAGGTGGGGCATAGGAGGTGGGGCCCAGGAGGTGGGAGGTAGGGCCCAGGAGGTAGGGCCCAGGAGGTGGGGCCCAGGAGGTGGGGGCAGGCAGGAGGTGGGGTTTAGGAGGTGGGGGGCAGGCGGTAGGACCCAGGAGGTAGGACCCAGGAGGTAGGGCCCAGGAGGTAGGGCCCAGGAGGTAGGGCCCAGGAGGTAGGGCCCAGGAGGTAGGACCCAGGAGGTAGGGCCCAGGAGGTAGGGCCCAGGAGGCAGAGGGGTACTGGTACTAGTAGGGGTACTGGTACTAGTATAAATACTGGTAGGGGTACTGGTACTAGTAGAAGGACAGGTAGTAGTAATAGGAGTACTAGTAGTTCTATGAGTTTTTTTGCATGGCCTTCATCCTGGTAGTATTGTGGTTAGTAGTACCAGTAGTAGTATTTTGGTAATACTCTGATGTACTGTGGTAGTACTCTGTAGTACTCTGATGTACTGTGCGTTTCAGAGCCCACCAACATGCTGGACGTGAGAGCCATTCTGTGGCTGGAGACCTACCTGCAGGTCAGTTACCTTCCTGTTAGCATTCCTCATTGAAAGCAGTGCGAGCGTTAGCCCCGAGCTAACCCTAACACCTCTACACAGACCTGGCAGTCCACCATCTTGGTCGTGTCCCACGACCGTAACTTCCTGAACGCCGTGGTAACCGACATCGTGCACCTGCACTCCCAGAGGCTGGACAGTTACCGTGGCGACTACGAGAACTTCGTCAAGACCAAAGAAGACCGGCTGAAGAACCAGCAGAGAGAATACGAAGCCCAGCTGCAGTACAGACAGCACATACAGGTACTACTGCTGCAGTACAGACAGCACATACAGCAGGCATGAAAATCCCTCACCTTTCGGCGAAATTCGCCGTTTTGAAACCAAAATATGACATCCACATGAATCACGTAGATCCGAAGAGTTTTTGTTTTTGGGAGGGGGGGGTCAACTGTCCGCCGTTTCTGAGATTGGAGTGGGACACGGGAAAAAAACTGAGGTCGTGATCATCTTAGCAATAGAAGATCTTTGACGTCGCGAGTGTTAATGGCAAACTAGTCAGCTAGCTAATACGTTAGCTAACGTTGTTGGAGAGACAGCGAGTGAGATTACTGGCAGTGGAGAGTCCGTGGCAGCGTGTGACGTCAGACAGGAGAGCGGCGACTCAGCGGCACTGCGGTTCTACCTACGACACCTGACTACATGTAAGTTCTACTACCGACACCTCACTACATATAAGTTCTACTACCGACACCTCACTACATATAAGTTCTACTACCGACACCTCACTACATATAAGTTCTACTACCGACACCTCACTACATATAAGTTCTACCTACGACACCTCACTACATATAAGTTCTACTACCGACACCTCACTACATATAAGTTCTACCTACGACACCTCACTACATATAAGTTCTACCTACCGACACCTCACTACATATAAGTTCTACCTACGACACCTCACTACATATAAGTTCTACCTAAGACACCTCACTACATATAAGTTCTACCTAAGACACCTCACTACATATAAGTTCTACCTACGACACCTCACTACATATAAGTTCTACCTACGACACCTCACTACATATAAGTTCTACTACCGACACCTCACTACATATAAGTTCTACCTACCGACACCTCACTACATATAAGTTCTACCTACGACACCTCACTACATATAAGTTCTACTACCGACACCTCACTACATATAAGTTCTACTACCGACACCTCACTACATATAAGTTCTACCTACGACACCTCACTACATATAAGTTCTACTACCGACACCTGACTACATATAAGTTCTACTACTGACACCTCACTACATATAAGTTCTACTACCGACACCTCACTACATATAAGTTCTACTACCGACACCTCACTACATATAAGTTCTACCTACGACACCTCACTACATATAAGTTCTACTACCGACACCTGACTACATATAAGTTCTACTACTGACACCTCACTACATATAAGTTCTACTACCGACACCTCACTACATATAAGTTCTACCTACGACACCTCACTACATATAAGTTCTACCTACGACACCTCACTACATATAAGTTCTACTACCGACACCTCACTACATATAAGTTCTACCTAAGACACCTCACTACATATAAGTTCTACCTAAGACACCTCACTACATATAAGTTCTACCTAAGACACCTCACTACATATAAGTTCTACCTAAGACACCTCACTACATATAAGTTCTACTACCGACACCTCACTACATATAAGTTCTACCTACGACACCTCACTACATATAAGTTCTACTACCGACACCTCACTACATATAAGTTCTACCTACGACACCTCACTACATATAAGTTCTACCTACGACACCTCACTACATATAAGTTCTACTACCGACACCTCACTACATATAAGTTCTACCTAAGACACCTCACTACATATAAGTTCTACCTAAGACACCTCACTACATATAAGTTCTACCTAAGACACCTCACTACATATAAGTTCTACCTAAGACACCTCACTACATATAAGTTCTACCTACGACACCTCACTACATATAAGTTCTACTACCGACACCTCACTACATATAAGTTCTACTACCGACACCTCACTACATATAAGTTCTACTACCGACACCTCACTACATATAAGTTCTACTACCGACACCTCACTACATATAAGTTCTACCTACCGACACCTCACTACATATAAGTTCTACTACCGACACCTCACTACATATAAGTTCTACTACCGACACCTCACTACATATAAGTTCTACTACCGACACCTCACTACATATAAGTTCTACTACCGACACCTCACTACATATAAGTTCTACTACCGACACCTCACTACATATAAGTTCTACTACCGACACCTCACTACATATAAGTTCTACCTACCGACACCTCACTACATATAAGTTCTACTACCGACACCTCACTACATATAAGTTCTACTACCGACACCTCACTACATATAAGTTCTACCTACCGACACCTCACTACATATAAGTTCTACTACCGACACCTCACTACATATAAGTTCTACTACCGACACCTCACTACATATAAGTTCTACCTACCGACACCTCACTACATATAAGTTCTACTACCGACACCTCACTACATATAAGTTCTACTACCGACACCTCACTACATATAAGTTCTACTACCGACACCTCACTACATATAAGTTCTACCTACCGACACCTCACTACATATAAGTTCTACTACCGACACCTCACTACATATAAGTTCTACCTACCGACACCTCACTACATATAAGTTCTACTACCGACACCTCACTACATATAAGTTCTACCTACGACACCTCACTACATATAAGTTCTACTACCGACACCTCACTACATATAAGTTCTACCTAAGACACCTCACTACATATAAGTTCTACCTAAGACACCTCACTACATATAAGTTCTACCTAAGACACCTCACTACATATAAGTTCTACCTAAGACACCTCACTACATATAAGTTCTACCTAAGACACCTCACTACATATAAGTTCTACTACCGACACCTCACTACATATAAGTTCTACTACCGACACCTCACTACATATAAGTTCTACCTACGACACCTCACTACATATAAGTTCTACCTACGACACCTCACTACATATAAGTTCTACCTACGACACCTCACTACATATAAGTTCTACTACCGACACCTCACTACATATAAGTTCTACTACCGACACCTCACTACATATAAGTTCTACCTACCGACACCTCACTACATATAAGTTCTACTACCGACACCTCACTACATATAAGTTCTACTACCGACACCTCACTACATATAAGTTCTACTACCGACACCTCACTACATATAAGTTCTACCTACCGACACCTCACTACATATAAGTTCTACTACCGACACCTCACTACATATAAGTTCTACTACCGACACCTCACTACATATAAGTTCTACTACCGACACCTCACTACATATAAGTTCTACTACCGACACCTCACTACATATAAGTTCTACCTACCGACACCTCACTACATATAAGTTCTACTACCGACACCTCACTACATATAAGTTCTACTACCGACACCTCACTACATATAAGTTCTACCTACCGACACCTCACTATATATAAGTTCTACTACCGACACCTCACTACATATAAGTTCTACCTACGACACCTCACTACATATAAGTTCTACTACCGACACCTCACTACATATAAGTTCTACCTACGACACCTCACTACATATAAGTTCTACCTACGACACCTCACTATATATAAGTTCTACTACCGACACCTCACTACATATAAGTTCTACCTACGACACCTCACTACATATAAGTTCTACTACCGACACCTCACTACATATAAGTTCTACCTACGACACCTCACTACATATAAGTTCTACTACCGACACCTGACTACATATAAGTTCTACTACTGACACCTCACTACATATAAGTTCTACTACCGACACCTCACTACATATAAGTTCTACCTACGACACCTCACTACATATAAGTTCTACCTACGACACCTCACTACATATAAGTTCTACTACCGACACCTCACTACATATAAGTTCTACCTAAGACACCTCACTACATATAAGTTCTACTACCGACACCTCACTACATATAAGTTCTACCTACGACACCTCACTACATATAAGTTCTACTACCGACACCTCACTACATATAAGTTCTACCTACGACACCTCACTACATATAAGTTCTACCTACGACACCTCACTACATATAAGTTCTACTACCGACACCTCACTACATATAAGTTCTACCTAAGACACCTCACTACATATAAGTTCTACCTAAGACACCTCACTACATATAAGTTCTACCTAAGACACCTCACTACATATAAGTTCTACCTAAGACACCTCACTACATATAAGTTCTACTACCGACACCTCACTACATATAAGTTCTACTACCGACACCTCACTACATATAAGTTCTACTACCGACACCTCACTACATATAAGTTCTACTACCGACACCTCACTACATATAAGTTCTACCTACGACACCTCACTACATATAAGTTCTACCTACGACACCTCACTACATATAAGTTCTACCTACGACACCTCACTACATATAAGTTCTACTACCGACACCTCACTACATATAAGTTCTACTACCGACACCTCACTACATATAAGTTCTACTACCGACACCTCACTACATATAAGTTCTACTACCGACACCTCACTACATATAAGTTCTACTACCGACACCTCACTACATATAAGTTCTACTACCGACACCTCACTACATATAAGTTCTACCTACGACACCTCACTACATATAAGTTCTACCTACGACACCTCACTACATATAAGTTCTACCTACGACACCTCACTACATATAAGTTCTACCTACGACACCTCACTACATATAAGTTCTACCTACGACACCTCACTACATATAAGTTCTACTACCGACACCTCACTACATATAAGTTCTACTACCGACACCTCACTACATATAAGTTCTACCTACCGACACCTCACTACATATAAGTTCTACTACCGACACCTCACTACATATAAGTTCTACTACCGACACCTCACTACATATAAGTTCTACTACCGACACCTCACTACATATAAGTTCTACTACCGACACCTCACTACATATAAGTTCTACCTACCGACACCTCACTACATATAAGTTCTACTACCGACACCTCACTACATATAAGTTCTACTACCGACACCTCACTACATATAAGTTCTACCTACGACACCTCACTACATATAAGTTCTACCTACGACACCTCACTACATATAAGTTCTACTACCGACACCTCACTACATATAAGTTCTACTACCGACACCTCACTACATATAAGTTCTACCTAAGACACCTCACTACATATAAGTTCTACCTAAGACACCTCACTACATATAAGTTCTACCTAAGACACCTCACTACATATAAGTTCTACCTAAGACACCTCACTACATATAAGTTCTACTACCGACACCTCACTACATATAAGTTCTACTACCGACACCTCACTACATATAAGTTCTACCTACGACACCTCACTACATATAAGTTCTACCTACGACACCTCACTACATATAAGTTCTACCTACGACACCTCACTACATATAAGTTCTACTACCGACACCTCACTACATATAAGTTCTACTACCGACACCTCACTACATATAAGTTCTACTACCGACACCTCACTACATATAAGTTCTACTACCGACACCTCACTACATATAAGTTCTACTACCGACACCTCACTACATATAAGTTCTACCTACGACACCTCACTACATATAAGTTCTACCTACGACACCTCACTACATATAAGTTCTACCTACGACACCTCACTACATATAAGTTCTACCTACGACACCTCACTACATATAAGTTCTACCTACGACACCTCACTACATATAAGTTCTACTACCGACACCTCACTACATATAAGTTCTACTACCGACACCTCACTACATATAAGTTCTACCTACCGACACCTCACTACATATAAGTTCTACTACCGACACCTCACTACATATAAGTTCTACTACCGACACCTCACTACATATAAGTTCTACTACCGACACCTCACTACATATAAGTTCTACTACCGACACCTCACTACATATAAGTTCTACTACCGACACCTCACTACATATAAGTTCTACTACCGACACCTCACTACATATAAGTTCTACTACCGACACCTCACTACATATAAGTTCTACCTACCGACACCTCACTACATATAAGTTCTACTACCGACACCTCACTACATATAAGTTCTACTACCGACACCTCACTACATATAAGTTCTACTACCGACACCTCACTACATATAAGTTCTACTACCGACACCTCACTACATATAAGTTCTACCTACCGACACCTCACTACATATAAGTTCTACTACCGACACCTCACTACATATAAGTTCTACTACCGACACCTCACTACATATAAGTTCTACCTACGACACCTCACTACATATAAGTTCTACCTACGACACCTCACTACATATAAGTTCTACTACCGACACCTCACTACATATAAGTTCTACCTAAGACACCTCACTACATATAAGTTCTACCTAAGACACCTCACTACATATAAGTTCTACCTAAGACACCTCACTACATATAAGTTCTACCTAAGACACCTCACTACATATAAGTTCTACTACCGACACCTCACTACATATAAGTTCTACTACCGACACCTCACTACATATAAGTTCTACCTACGACACCTCACTACATATAAGTTCTACCTACGACACCTCACTACATATAAGTTCTACCTACGACACCTCACTACATATAAGTTCTACCTACGACACCTCACTACATATAAGTTCTACCTACGACACCTCACTACATATAAGTTCTACTACCGACACCTCACTACATATAAGTTCTACTACCGACACCTCACTACATATAAGTTCTACCTACCGACACCTCACTACATATAAGTTCTACTACCGACACCTCACTACATATAAGTTCTACTACCGACACCTCACTACATATAAGTTCTACTACCGACACCTCACTACATATAAGTTCTACCTACCGACACCTCACTACATATAAGTTCTACTACCGACACCTCACTACATATAAGTTCTACTACCGACACCTCACTACATATAAGTTCTACTACCGACACCTCACTACATATAAGTTCTACTACCGACACCTCACTACATATAAGTTCTACCTACCGACACCTCACTACATATAAGTTCTACTACCGACACCTCACTACATATAAGTTCTACTACCGACACCTCACTACATATAAGTTCTACCTACGACACCTCACTACATATAAGTTCTACCTACGACACCTCACTACATATAAGTTCTACTACCGACACCTCACTGCATATAAGTTCTACCTAAGACACCTCACTACATATAAGTTCTACCTAAGACACCTCACTACATATAAGTTCTACCTAAGACACCTCACTACATATAAGTTCTACCTAAGACACCTCACTACATATAAGTTCTACCTAAGACACCTCACTACATATAAGTTCTACTACCGACACCTCACTACATATAAGTTCTACTACCGACACCTCACTACATATAAGTTCTACCTACGACACCTCACTACATATAAGTTCTACCTACGACACCTCACTACATATAAGTTCTACCTACGACACCTCACTACATATAAGTTCTACCTACGACACCTCACTACATATAAGTTCTACCTACGACACCTCACTACATATAAGTTCTACCTACGACACCTCACTACATATAAGTTCTACCTACGACACCTCACTACATATAAGTTCTACTACCGACACCTCACTACATATAAGTTCTACTACCGACACCTCACTACATATAAGTTCTACCTACCGACACCTCACTACATATAAGTTCTACTACCGACACCTCACTACATATAAGTTCTACTACCGACACCTCACTACATATAAGTTCTACTACCGACACCTCACTACATATAAGTTCTACCTACGACACCTCACTACATATAAGTTCTACCTACGACACCTCACTACATATAAGTTCTACTACCGACACCTCACTACATATAAGTTCTACTACCGACACCTCACTACATGTAAGGAGAGGACAATGGAGATTTTATCCAACTTTTATTTTAATAAAAAAAACAAAATGAGTTTCTTCTGTAGGGTGGCCGGGCTAATGTTTATATTTAAGGGTTTAAGATCTCCGTGTAGGAAGTGTATCCTCTAGTTAATTATAATCTATATAGTTATGCGGTTATCGCTGTCACACAGAGAGAGGTGTGCATGTTCAGGTTTACTGGTGGAAACATTATTCAGTGTTCTAGACTAACAGTGACGTCTCCTCAAAGTAAAGTGGTGTAACAGTATATATGGTCAAATAAAAAGGCTGGTACATTATACATATTATGGCATATAAGTGTAATATTATGTAGTGAAATGTTGTAGTAGCAAAACAATATTCAGTATAGTACAGCAGTATTGCATATTGTAAGTATTAAGTCTACAAAATATATACACACACACACACACACACACTACCGTTCAAAAGTTTGGGGTCACTTAGAAATGTCCTTATTTTTCAGAGAAAAGCAGTGTTTATTCCAATGAAGATAACATTAAATAAATCATAAATACTCTATACATTGTTAATGTGGTAAATGACTATTCTAGGTGGAAACATCTGGTTTTTAATGAAATATCTACATAGGTGTATAGAGGCCCATTTCCAGCAACTATCACTCAGTGTTCTAATGGTACATTGTGTTTGCTCATCGCATAGAAGACTAATGGATGATTAGAAAACCCTTGTGCAATTATGTTAGCACAACTTAAAACAGTTATGCTGGTGAGAGAAGCTTTACAACTGGCCTTCCTATGAGCTAGTTGAGTATCTGGAGCATCACATGTGTGGGTTCATTATACTCTCAGAATGACCAGAAAAAGAGAACTTTCATGTGAAACTCACCAGTCTGTTCTTGTTCTTAGAGATGAAGATTATTCCATGAGAGAAATTGCTGAACATTTGTCTGGGTGACCCCAAACTTTTGAACGGTTATGTATGTGTGTATATATATATATATACAGGTACTACTGCTGCTGCAGTACAGACAGTACATACAGGTACTACTACTGCAGTACAGACGGCTCATACAGGTACTACTACTGTTGCTACTACAGTACAGACGGCTCATACAGGTACTACTACTGTTGCTACTGCAGTACAGACGGCTCATACAGGTACTACTGCAGTATAGACGGCTCATACAGGTACTACTGCAGTATAGACGGCTCATACAGGTACTACTACTGTTGCTACTGCAGTACAGACGGCTCATACAGGTACTACTTCAGCACATACAGGTACTACTGCAGTACAGATAGCTCATACAGGTACTACTGCAGTACAGACGGCTCATACAGGTACTACTGCAGTACAGACATCACATACAGGTACTACTGCAGTACAGACGGCTCATACAGGTACTACTGCAGTACAGACATCACATACAGGTACTTCTGCAGTACAGACATCACATACAGGTACTACTGCAGTACAGACATCACATACAGGTACTTCTGCTGTACAGACGGCTCATACAGGTACTACTGCAGTACATACAGGTACTTCTGCAGTACAGACGGCTCATACAGGTACTACTGCAGTACATACAGCACATACAGGTACTACTGCAGTACATACAGGTACTACTGCAGTGCATACAGCACATACAGGTACTTCTGCAGTACAGACATCACATACAGGTACTACTGCAGTACAGACATCACATACAGGTACTACTGCAGTACAGACGGCACATACAGGTACTTCTGCAGTACAGACGGCACATACAGGTACTACTGCAGTACATACAGGTACTACTGCAGTACAGACGGCACATACAGGTACTTCTGCAGTACAGACGGCACATACAGGTACTACTGCAGTACAGACGGCTCATACAGGTACTACTGCAGTACAGACGGCTCATACAGGTACTACTGCAGTACATACAGGTACTACTGCAGTACAGACATCACATACAGGTACTACTGCAGTACAGACATCACATACAGGTACTACTGCAGTACAGACGGCACATACAGGTACTTCTGCAGTACAGACGGCACATACAGGTACTACTGCAGTACATACAGGTACTACTGCAGTACAGACGGCACATACAGGTACTTCTGCAGTACAGACGGCTCATACAGGTACTTCTGCAGTACAGACGGCACATACAGGTACTACTGCAGTACAGACGGCACATACAGGTACTACTGCAGTACAGACGGCACATACAGGTACTACTGCAGTGCAATCAGACTCATAAAACCGTGACATCTTCAGTGTATTTGCCTGATTCATTCATAAAGTAGAGGACGGTCACATAGTGTGCATGTTTGTTTGTTTGTGTTTTTACCACAATGCATTGTTTCTGACTGATGTTTGTATTTCAGGTGTTTATTGACAGATTTCGGTACAACGCTAATAGAGCGGCTCAGGTCCAGAGCAAACTGAAACTGCTGGAGAGACTGTGAGTATTCACGCCATGTACACGCCATGGTACTATATCCTAGTACTCTGACCTGGCACTATATCCTAGTACTCTGACCTGGCACTATATCCTAGTACTCTGACCTGGCACTATATCCTAGTACTCTGACCTGGCACTATATCCTAGTACTCTGACCTGGCACTATATCCTAGTACTCTGACCTGGCACTATATCCTAGTACTCTGACCTGGCACTATATCCTAGTACTCTGACCTAGTACTATATCCTAGTACTCGCAGTACACACACAGACAGTGAATCCCACCTAAATGTGTGTTTCTGTTGCAGACCTGAGCTGAAGGCCCTGGAGAAAGAAACTGAGGTCACTTTAAGGTGAGGAGACGACATTGAATACATGCACTGACTGACTGAGACACTGACTGACTGAGACACTGACTGACTGACTGACTGACTGAGACACTGACTGACTGACTGACTGAGACACTGACTGACTGAGACACTGACTGACTGAGACACTGACTGACTGAGACACTGACTGACTGACTGAGACACTGACTGACTGAGACACTGACTGACTGAGACACTGACTGACTGAGACACTGACTGACTGACTGAGACACTGACTGACTGACTGAGACACTGACTGACTGAGACACTGACTGACTGACTGACTGACTGAGACACTGACTGACTGACTGACTGAGACACTGACTGACTGACTGAGACACTGACTGACTGACTGAGACACTGACTGACTGACTGAGACATTGACTGACTGACTGACTGAGACACTGACTGACTGACTGACTGAGACACTGACTGACTGACTGAGACACTGACTGACTGACTGACTGAGACACTGACTGACTGAGACACTGACTGACTGAGACACTGACTGACTGACTGACTGAGACACTGACTGACTGAGACACTGACTGACTGACTGACTGAGACACTGACTGACTGACTGACTGAGACACTGACTGACTGAGACACTGACTGACTGACTGAGACACTGACTGACTGACTGAGACACTGACTGACTGACTGAGACACTGACTGACTGACTGAGACACTGACTGACTGACTGAGACACTGACTGACTGACACATTGACTGACTGAGACAGTGACTGACTGACTGAGACACTGACTGACTGACACAGTGACTGACTGACTGAGACACTGACTGACTGAGACACTGACTGACTGACACAGTGACTGACTGACTGAGACACTGACTGACTGAGACACTGACTGACTGACTGACTGACTGACACTGACTGACTGAGACACTGACTGACTGACTGAGACACTGACTGACTGACTGAGACACTGACTGACTGAGACACTGACTGACTGACTGAGACACTGACTGACTGACTGAGACACTGACTGACTGAGACACTGACTGACTGAGACACTGACTGACTGAGACACTGACTGACTGACTGACTGAGACACTGACTGACTGACTGACTGAGACACTGACTGACTGACTGAGACACTGACTGACTGAGACACTGACTGACTGACTGAGACACTGACTGAGACACTGACTGACTGACTGACTGAGACACTGACTGACTGACTGACTGAGACACTGACTGAGACACTGACTGACTGACTGACTGAGACACTGACTGACTGACTGACTGAGACACTGACTGAGACACTGACTGACTGACTGACTGAGACACTGACTGACTGACTGACTGAGACACTGACTGACTGAGACACTGACTGACTGACTGACTGAGACACTGACTGACTGACTGAGACACTGACTGACTGAGACACTGACTGACTGACTGAGACACTGACTGACTGACTGAGACACTGACTGACTGACTGACTGAGACACTGACTGACTGACTGAGACACTGACTGACTGACTGACTGAGACACTGACTGACTGACTGACTGAGACACTGACTGACTGACTGAGACACTGACTGACTGACTGACTGAGACACTGACTGACTGACTGAGACACTGACTGACTGAGACACTGACTGACTGACTGAGACACTGACTGACTGACTGAGACACTGACTGACTGACTGACTGAGACACTGACTGACTGACTGAGACACTGACTGACTGACTGACTGAGACACTGACTGACTGACTGACTGAGACACTGACTGACTGACTGAGACACTGACTGACTGACTGACTGAGACACTGACTGACTGACTGAGACACTGACTGACTGACTGACTGAGACACTGACTGACTGACACAGTGACTGACTGACTGAGACAGTGACTGACTGACACATTGACTGACTGACACATTGACTGACTGAGACAGTGACTGACTGACTGAGACACTGACTGACTGACACAGTGACTGACTGACTGAGACACTGACTGACTGAGACACTGACTGACTGACACAGTGACTGACTGACTGAGACACTGACTGACTGAGACACTGACTGAGACACTGACTGAGACACTGACTGACTGACTGAGACACTGACTGACTGACACAGTGACTGACTGACTGAGACAGTGACTGACTGACACATTGACTGACTGACACATTGACTGACTGAGACAGTGACTGACTGACTGAGACACTGACTGACTGACACAGTGACTGACTGACTGAGACACTGACTGACTGAGACACTGACTGACTGACACAGTGACTGACTGACTGAGACACTGACTGACTGACTGACTGACTGACACTGACTGACTGAGACACTGACTGACTGACTGAGACACTGACTGACTGACTGAGACACTGACTGACTGAGACACTGACTGACTGACTGAGACACTGACTGACTGACTGAGACATTGATTGACTGACTGACTGAGACACTGACTGACTGAGACACTGACTGACTGACTGACTGAGACACTGACTGACTGACTGACTGAGACACTGACTGACTGACTGACTGAGACACTGACTGACTGACTGAGACACTGACTGACTGAGACACTGACTGACTGACTGAGACACTGACTGAGACACTGACTGACTGACTGAGACACTGACTGACTGACTGAGACACTGACTGACTGAGACACTGACTGACTGAGACACTGACTGACTGAGACAGTGACTGACTGAGACACTGACTGACTGACACAGTGACTGACTGACTGACTGAGACACTGACTGACTGACACAGTGACTGACTGACTGACTGAGACACTGACTGACTGACACAGTGACTGACTGACTGACTGAGACACTGACTGACTGACTGAGACACTGACTGACTGAGACAGTGACTGACTGACTGAGACACTGACTGACTGACACAGTGACTGACTGACTGAGACACTGACTGACTGACACAGTGACTGACTGACACAGTGACTGACTGACTGAGACACTGACTGACTGAGACACTGACTGACTGACTGAGACACTGACTGACTGACTGACTGACACTGACTGACTGAGACACTGACTGACTGAGACACTGACTGACTGACTGAGACACTGACTGACTGACTGACTGACTGACTGACACTGACTGACTGAGACACTGACTGACACAGTGACTGACTGAGACACTGACTGACTGAGACACTGACTGACTGACTGACAGTGACTGACTGAGACACTGACTGACTGACAGTGACTGACTGAGACACTGACTGACTGAGACACTGACTGACACACTGACTGACACAGTGACTGACTGAGACACTGACTGACTGAGACACTGACTGACTGAGACACTGACTGACACAGTGACTGACTGAGACACTGACTGACTGAGACACTGACTGACTGACTGACAGTGACTGACTGAGACACTGACTGACTGACAGTGACTGACTGAGACACTGACTGATGGTGTGTTTCTCCTCCAGGTTCCCAGATAACTTTGAGAAGTTGTCTCCTCCCATCCTGCAGCTGGATGAAGTGGAGTTCTATTACACTCCAGACCGCCCGCTCTTCTCTGGACTCAACGTGTCAGCTGACCTCGAGTCTCGCATCTGCATCGTACGTCATCAGTAAATATATATATATATATATATATATATATATATATATATATATATATATATATATATATATATATATATATATATATATATATATATATATATATATGTATGTATATATATATATATATATATATATATATATATATATATATATGTATATATATATATATATATGTGTGTGTGTGTAATCAATAATCCAGAATCAGGACTGTTATTGATTGTCACGTGTTATTTCCCGTCAGGTCGGTGAAAATGGCGCCGGTAAAACGACCGTCCTCAAGCTGCTGATGGGCGAGTTGACGCCGGTGGGCGGAATGAGACAATCTCACAGGTGAGATGACCAACGGACCAATCAGAGCATAGCACTCACCTGAATACGTTTACCTGAACGTATTCAGGGCCCCGTCATAGGGAGCCTTTATTATATCTGTTTTCTCTCTTTAGGGAACCATTGACTCTCTTTAGGGAACCATTGACTCTCTTTAGGGAACCATTGACTCTCTTTAGGGAACTATTGACTCTTTAGGGAACCATTAACTCTATAAGGAACCATTGACTCTTTAGGGAACCATTGACTCTCTTTAGGGAACTATTGACTCTCTTTAGGGAACCATTGACTCTCTTTAGGGAACTATTGACTCTCTTTAGGGAACTATTGACTCTCTATAGGGAACCATTAACTCTCTATAAGGAACCATTGACTCTTTAGGGAACTATTGACTCTTTAGGGAACCATTGACTCTTTAGGGAACCATTGACTCTCTTTAGAGAACTATTGACTCTCTATAGGGAACTATTGACTCTCTAGGGAACCACTGACTCTCTAGGGAACCATGGACTATATAGGGAACCATGGACTCTATAGGGAACCATGGACTCTATAGGGAACCATGAACTCTATAGGGAACCATGAACTCTATAGGGAACCATGGACTCTATAGGGAACCATGAACTCTATAGGGAACCATGGACTCTATAGGGAACCATGGACTCTTCTCCGAACAGTAAAAGGTTCAGTAAACAAACTGTTGACGTGTTTCTGGTGGTTCTGGTTATCCTCAGGAACCTGAAGATCGGGTACTTCAGTCAGCACCACGTGGACCAGCTGGACCTGAACGTCTGCTCCATCGAGCTGCTGCTCAACCGCTTCCCCGGTAACCACCACCACACCAAGGCAACCATCGGCCAATCAGATCGCCTGAAGCTACGGTGATCCGTAGCTTCAGGCGATCTGATTGGCCGATGGTTGTCTTTTGTGTTGTCTATTTAGGGAACCAATTACTCTTATTTCATAGGTTCTGTTTAGGGAACCATTGACTATTTGTTCATTGGTTCTGTTTAGGGAACCATTGACTATTTGTTCATAGGTTCTGTTTAGGGAACCATTGACTATTTGTTCATTGGTTCTGTTTAGGGAACCATTGGCTATTTGTTCATAGGCTCTATTTAGGGAACCAATTACTCTTTTTTCATAGGTTCTATTTAGGGAACCATTGGCTATTTGTTCATAGGTTCTGTTTAGGGAACTTGTTGTTCATAGGTTCTGTTTAGGGAACCATTGACTATTTGTTCATAGGTTCTGTTTAGGGAACCATTGACTATTTGTTCATAGGTTCTATTTGGGGAACAATTAACTTGTTGTTCATAGGTTCTGTTTAGGGAACCATTGGCTATTTGTTCATAGGCTCTATTTAGGGAACCAATTACTCTTATTTCATAGGTTCTATTTAGGGAACCATTGACTATTTGTTCATAGGTTCTGTTTAGGGAACCATTGACTATTTGTTCATAGGTTCTGTTTAGGGAACCATTGACTATTTGTTCATTGGTTCTGTTTAGGGAACCATTGACTATTTGTTCATAGGTTCTGTTTAGGGAACCATTGGCTATTTGTTCATAGGCTCTATTTAGGGAACCAATTACTCTTTTTTCATAGGCTCTATTTAGGGAACCATTGGCTATTTGTTCATAGGTTCTGTTTAGGGAACTTGTTGTTCATAGGTTCTGTTTAGGGAACCAATAACTCTGATTGGCTTATGGTTACTGTAGCTTCAGGCGATCTGATTGGCCGATGGCTGTCTCTGTGTCGCAGGGCGGACGGAGGAGGAGTACCGCCACCAGCTGGGCGGCTACGGCATCACCGGGGAGCTGTCCACCCGGCCGGTGGCCAGCCTGTCGGGGGGGCAGAAGAGCCGGGTGGCCTTTGCACAGATGACCATGCCATGGTAGTAGAAAGCTCTGGGTCCAGCTGTTAGCGAGGAGGATGTGATGATGATGTGATGATGATGTTGTTGTCTCTCTGTCCTTCAGTCCAAACTTCTACATCCTAGATGAGCCGACCAATCACCTGGACATGGAGACCATCGAGGCTCTGGCTAAAGCCCTCAACAAGTTCAGAGTAAGGAGGGAGGGAGGGAGGAAGGGAAGGAAGGAAGGAAGGAGGATGTGTGTGTATATGGTACTATGAGCTCTCTAGTGGGGTAATATGGTACTATAAGCTCTCTAGTGGGGTAATATGGTACTATAAGCTCTCTGGTGGGGTAATATGGTACTATGAGCTCTCTGGTGGGGTAATATGGTACTATGAGCTCTCTAGTGGGGTAATATGGTACTATGAGCTCTCTAGTGGGGTAATATGGTACTACGAGCTCTCTAGTGGGGTAATATGGTACTATGAGCTCTCTAGTGGGGTAATATGGTACTATGAGCTCTCTAGTGGGGTAATATGGTACTATGAGCTCTCTAGTGGGGTAATGTGGTACTACGAGCTCTCTAGTGGGGTAATATGGTACTATAAGCTCTCTAGTGGGGTAATGTGGTACTATGAGCTCTCTAGTGGGGTAATGTGGTACTATGAGCTCTCTAGTGGGGTAATATGGTACTACGAGCTCTCTAGTGGGGTAATATGGTACTATGAGCTCTCTAGTGGGGTAATGTGGTACTATGAGCTCTCTAGTGGGGTAATATGGTACTATGAGCTCTCTAGTGGGGTAATGTGGTACTATGAGCTCTCTAGTGGGGTAATGTGGTACTATGAGCTCTCTAGTGGGGTAATGTGGTACTACGAGCTCTCTAGTGGGGTAATATGGTACTACGAGCTCTCTAGTGGGGTAATATGGTACTATGAGCTCTCTAGTGGGGTAATGTGGTACTATGAGCTCTCTAGTGGGGTAATATGGTACTATGAGCTCTCTAGTGGGGTAATGTGGTACTATGAGCTCTCTAGTGGGGTAATGTGGTACTATGAGCTCTCTAGTGGGGTAATGTGGTACTATGAGCTCTCTAGTGGGGTAATGTGGTACTATGAGCTCTCTAGTGGGGTAATGTGGTACTACGAGCTCTCTGGTGGGGTAATATGGTACTATAAGCTCTCTAGTGGGGTAATGTGGTACTATGAGCTCTCTAGTGGGGTAATATGGTACTATGAGCTCTCTAGTGGGGTAATATGGTACTATGAGCTCTCTAGTGGGGTAATGTGGTACTACGAGCTCTCTGGTGGGGTAATATGGTGTCCTCACCGGGTGCCGTCATGTTTCAGGGCGGAGTCGTCCTGGTGTCTCACGACGAGCGTCTGATCCGGCTGGTGTGCAAGGAGCTGTGGGTGTGCGAGTACGGGAAGGTCGGACGCATCGACGGCGGCTTCGACGAGTACCGAGACATCCTGCACGAGCAGTTCAGGAAGGAGGGTTACCTGTAGGCCACGCCCACCGCCGACAAGCCACGCCCACACTGACACCAACCCGGCCCCTCCTCTACAACATCCCGTCTCAGCAGCCAATCGGCCGTCAGCAGACCGGAGGACGCTTTCCTCTCTGAACTGGTCCAGGTGGTCTGCTGCGAGCCGATTGGTCGTTTCTGGTCACCTGTTGAGGTCACGGTGAATTCTGGAGGGGGAGGAGTCATCACCGCCCATTTGGAGTTTATTTAAAAGTTTATCGTCTCATTAAACCTGTTTTTTGTTTTGTATCATGGACTCTTATCAATTTTAAAGGATCCAGCATCATATTTCCATTCAGAGACTCAACCCTAATAAAACATCAGTTTAAGTTCTTCTTCTTCTTCTGTGGCTCCTTTACTGAAGAACCGTGACTGAGGAACGTTTAGCCGGGGAAGAACCTCAATACAAGTGTTTTATTTAGTTCAGTTTATTTTATATAGCCCAACTTCACAAATACAAACTCCCTTCAGAGCTTTACAATCTGTACACATGACATCCTGCCCCGGGACCTCACATCAGATCAGGAAAAACTCCCAAATAAAGATAGTAAAAACCCTTTCACAGGGAAACAGGAAGAACCCTGAGGGAGAGCAACAGAGGAGGATCCCTCTCCTGGATGGACAGAAGCAATAGATGTCATGTGACCAGAATGAACAACGTAACAGAGTTACAGCACATTACATGACTATGACTGAAACTATTCATATAGTGAGTAGTATATGCATGGCCACGATCCAGATAACAAAGATCCATGAAGAAGGAGGTAGAGAGGAGGGCAAGGCAAGTCAAGTTTATTTGTAGCACATTTCAACAACAAGGCGATTCAAAGTGCTTCACATAAAACCATTAAAAGCATCAAAACATAATGCAGATTTAAAAACAGTTAAGAAAACATTAAAACAGTAAAACATTAAAACAGTCAAAAGGCAAAATAAAAGTAGAAAAAGCAACTTAAAAAATAAAAGTTGAATAAAAGTTGCAGTGCAGTTTAAGAAATAAAATGCAGTAGTGAGATGCAGTAATTGAATCTGGTTCAGTTAAAGGCAGCAGCAAACAGAAAGGTCTTCAATGTGGACTTAAAGGAGCTGAGGGTCTATGAGGGTCTATGAGGGTCTATGAGGGTCTCAGCAGACCTGCAGCTCTCAGGACCTTGTTCCAGATGTGTGGAGCAGAAAAGATGAACGCTGCTTCTCCATGTTTAGTTCTGACTCTTGGAACAGAAAGTAGACCCGTCCCAGACGACCTGAGGGTCAGGATGGTTCATAAGGTAGCAGCAGATCACAAACATACTTAGGCCCTAAACCATTCAGTGCTTTATAAACCAGCAGCAGGATTTTAAAGTCAATTCTTTGTTTGACAGGGAGCCAGAGCAAAGACCTCAGACCTGGAGTGATGTGATCCACTTTCCTGGTCTTAGTGAGGACTCCAGCTGCAGCGTTCTGAATCAGCTGCAGCTTCCTGATTGACTTTTTACAGAGGCCTGTGAACACACCGTTACAGTAGTAAGAGGGGGGGCATCAGCAGGGCCATGGCAGGAGGCAGGAGACAAGAGGTAGGAGGCAGGAGTGGGGTAATATGGTACTAGTACTACTAGTGCTGTACTAGTAGTATGAGGACTCGGCTTTATTAATAGTGCTACTAGTACTCTGCTGTCCTAGTAGTAGTACACTAGTACTATCTGTACAGGTGAGTCTCACAGCTCCCGCGTGTCCGGCCCTGTCGTCCCTCTCAGGTGAGGCAGGACAGCGTCCTCATAAAACGTCTCCAGTTTGGACAGCGTCTCTGCCCACAGGTCGGGGTCAAAGGTCACCGGGACGATGGCCGTCTCCTTCAGAGTGAAGACCACCAGGTCGGCCTGCTGGAGGCCCAGCACCGCCAGCTGCACCTGCACCTGAGTGGAGTAGCTGTGGGACGCCTTCAGGCGGTAGGACGGGGGCTGGAGGGGGAGACAGGGGGAGACAGACAGGGACAGGACGTGAGAGACAGACAGGGAGAGAGAGGGAGAGACAGGGAGAGGCAGACAGGGAGAGGACGTGAGAGACAGACGGGGAGAGACAGGCAGGGAGAGGACGTGAGAGACAGGGAGAGGACTCTTACCTGTCTGTCCTCAGGACCTCCAGGCAGAAGGTGGGGTCCCTGCAGGCGTCCTCCACCCGGCTGTCCCGGTGCTTGTAGGGACACTTCACCTCCAGGAGCAGCAGCCGTTGGCCGGTCCGGCTGTCCGTCACGATGCCGTCAGGACTGGTAGCCAACCAGGACCGCCGAGGGTCCAGGAACAGCCCACAGGCCTGGACCAGCACGGGCCGGCCCAGCAGCTCGCTCTTCATCTTCTGAGGGACGACATCACCATCATTCTCATCACCACCATCCTCATCCTCACCTTCATCACCAGCTGAACTGTACCTGGTAGCTGCGGACCGCCTGGGTCTCCATCTGGGTCCCCCAGGCCATGGCTCTGGTCTGGACCCGCTGGCCCTCACCTGTGGGGTCACATGTCTGAATGGATCACCTGTGTTTCTTTATGTGTAGAGGGCGTGGCCATGCGGCTGGGGGCGGGGCCTACCTGTGATGGCCGTCAGGTAGGACCTGGGGGGGGTCCTGGTCTTGCCGGTCTTGCTGGTCTTGCCCTGAACGAAGCGGCAGTGAGCGATGCTGTGAGCCCTGGAGGCCGTGATCCGGTTCTTCCTCCAGGCGAACCAGTCCGGGTTGAGACTCTGTCCGCGGGTCAGAACCTCCACCTCCTCCACCACACACCGGTCCACCTGGACCCCCAGACCCGGAGGGACCTGCTCCAGTCTGAGGGGGGCTCTGTCAGGGTCTAGATGTGAAGCGTCTCTCTGAGGCGGTTCCTGTCCTCCACCCGGTCCTGGTCTCACACCCGGTCCTGGTCTCACAGACAGTCCTGGTCTCACAGCCGGTCCTGGGTTAACCTGTGGGGTCTTGTCTGCGTCCTGGTTCTTCTGGACCGCCTTGCTGCCGGTCCCGGCCTGAGGGGGGTGCTCAGCAGCAGGTCTGGTCTTCTGGGCTGGACTGGGTGTGGGTCTGGGCCCAGGTGTCGGGGTCTGGATGCTCGGGTGATATCGGACCTTTGGGATGACAGTTTTCTGGTTCTGGTCTGGGACCTGTTTCTGCATCTTGGTCTACATCAGGAGGAACCAGGACAGAAACGGTTCACACATATAAAAAATACTTTTAAAGACCTGGTTTCACAGAGAGATAATCAATAATCAATAAACATGAATATGATAACATTTAATGCTCTTTGCTAAAAGTTATTTGGGCTTTTATTTTGAAAAACTGCAAATCCCGGAAGTGGTGTCTGTTATCTCCGGAGTAAACAGGTGAGCATGACCGCAGACCTCAGACCAGCCGCCGCTGCTTTAATATCGCGATTACTCTCTCGGTGGTTCTTCTTCTGTGGTGGCCCGAACGCTCTATCACGTGACCCGGAAGCCGAACAGCGCAGAGCGTTCTCAGCTTTAAATAAATAAATAAAAGTACGTAGTTCACCGGAGGGTGCGCGCGCACACCGGAGGGAACCTGAAACGGAGTCTTTAAATACACGTTTTTATAAACGTGTATTCATGAGGATACTAGTAATGATTATAATAAACAATAACATAATAAAATACAGAGTATCAGTTCAAACAGAAGCAGGGGAGCCTACCTGCACGCGCAGTTAAAGTCGAGAGAGAAACTCTGAAGTGACTCATGTCACGTGACGTGTGTGCGCGAAAGGTTTCTCACAGTCAGATAATAATCGATAACTCGATCGATCCTTTAGAACTGAAACTGTTTTTATAAGTTTATATATAAATATTCATGTCAAGAGACACATATATATAAATATATAAATATATGCCATAGCTTGCAGCATGTCAGGATGGCCGAGCGGTCTAAGGCGCTGCGTTCAGGTCGCAGTCTCCCCTGGAGGCGTGGGTTCGAATCCCACTTCTGACAATATCCTTTTGAAGTCTTGTAGACATGATTTTTAAGTAATAATATTATGTAACAAAGCAGAAGTGGAAAAACATTTTTCAACGACGTGACTTCAAATTAATAGAACATGAATCCATGTAAGATGTTTGTTATTGCATGGCTGCAGCAGACAGGGCCTGCAGGGTCATGGTCTCCCAGGTGACCCCCGGGCTGTTCCTCAGCGGTCTGGACCCGGCCCTGAAGCTCAGTGTCCTCCGCAGCAGGAACATCACGCTCATCGTGAACGCTAGCGGGCTGGAGGACGTGTCCTACCCTCAGCGGGACGGCCTGTGTGTCCTCCAGGTCCCGGTCCAGGACCAGCCCCACGCCCCCCTGAGGCACTACTTTGACTCGGTGGGTGAGCGGATCCACCAGAATCAGACGGGAAGGACTCTGGTCCACTGCAGCGCCGGCCGGAGCCGATCCCCGACTCTGGTCATGGCCTACCTGATGAGGTAGACCTCCACCTGCCCTTGTGGTCCCCCTTGTCCCTGCATGGTCCTTGTCCCTGCGTGGTACCCCTTGTTCCTGCGTGGTACCCTTTGTCCCTGCGTGGTCCCCCTTGTCCCTGCTTGGTACTCCTTGTCACAGTGTGGTACCCCTTGTCCCCGTGTGATACCCCTTGTCCCCGTGTGGTACCCCTTTTCCTTATGTGGTACCCCTTGTCTCTACGTGGTCCCCTTGTCCCTGCGTGGTACCCCTTGTCCCTGCGTGGTACCCCTTGTCCCTCCATTACTTTAATACTCTTGTACTTATACGTGGGTACTGATTGTGACACAGTATTTGTACCTCGTAGTACAGGTGATCTTAGTGAGATACAGGATCTGGTCTAATGCCGTGTTCACACCGGACGCGACGCGAATTTTCGGGCCGCGTCCACCGCGGAAGTTTACTCGCGCGAGTAGAAAGAGGGCGTTCACACCAAACGCGAATTCGCGGCGCGACCAAAGGGGCGTGGCTTAGCTCTGTTGCTTGCCTCTGTGAGAGACAAGCGACGAAGCTTTCATTTCCGCTATCGACCATGGAATAAATAACCACTAGTTCTGCTTTATACTTGTTGTGGAAGTCCCAAACATATCGGAACATGAAACGCCCTCGTGTTTGGGTTCATAACATCATCCGTAGCCGCACACAGCTCGGTGAATTTCACCGACTCCTCCAGGAACTGCGTCTCGCGTATCTCCGTAAAACGATACCGATTATGCCATCCACCATGGAAATAACCACCAGTTCTGCTTTATTCTTGTTGTGTAAAGTCCACATATGTCGGAACATCAAACTCCATGGTGTCTGGGTTCATAATATTATCCGTAGTCCCACAACAGCGTCTCAATGAAGCCGCTGTCAGCGCTGGTTCAGGCGGAGCAGCAGCAGTTTCATTCAGGAACGGGGAGACGGCGGTGGTGACGGGCGGAGCTTCTCAACGCTGATTCTCAACGCTGATTCTCAACGCTGATTGGCTGCCGCAACTTTGCGTCACGCGATTTCTCCGCCAGAGTTGGGAGAATTCAACTCACGCGAATTCGCGCCGCGTCCTTCGCTTTGTTCGCCCCAGGTCAAACGTTCTGTTCGCGCCGCCTCCAACGCGTCTATCTCGCCGCAAATTCGCGCCGCAGCGCGTCTGTGGATTGACTTTACATGTAAACTGGTCACGCCGCAAATTCGCGTCGCGTCCGGTGTGAACACGGCATTAGCGAGATACAGGATCTGGCCTTAATGAGATGCAGGATCTGGTCTTAGTGAGATACAGGCTCTGGCCTTAGTGAGATACAGGACCTGGCCTTAGTGAGATACAGGACCTGGCCTTAGTGAGATACAGGACCTGGCCTTAGTGAGATACAGGACCTGGCCTTAGTGAGATACAGGACCTGGCCTTAGTGAGATACAGGACCTGGCCTTAGTGAGATACAGGATCTGGTCTTAGTGAGATACAGGATCTGGCCTTAGTGAGATACAGGATCTAGTCTGGTGGTCTTGTCTGCAGGTTTGAAGGTCTCAGCCTCCGACGGGCTCATGAAGTGGTTCTGGATCAGCGTCCCTTCATCAGACCCAATGCTGGATTCTGGAGGCAGCTGATGGACTACGAGAGGACGCTGTCCGGCAGGACCACCATGAGGATGGCGAGGACGTCCTGCGGGGTCCTGCCCGAAACCTGCGGGACTGTGAGGACCCCGCGGGACTCTGAGGACCCGGAACCAGAACCAGACTACTGCATCAACGCCTAGTGGATCCGTCTTCAGGATTCAGAGAAGACTTGTGAATGTCTGTTGTTTCTCTTTATTATTAAAGCTTGTGTCTCACTTCCTGTCTCTCTTGATGTCTCACTTCCTGTCTCTCTTGATGTCTCACTTCCTGTCTCTCTTGATGTCTCACTTCCTGTCTCTCTTGATGTCTCACTTCCTGTCTCACTGAAGACCAGAACCAGAAGGACCTTTTAAAACCAACAGACCACGGAAGCAAAGTAAAAAAGACAAAGTAAAGTTTATTGAGATCAGCTGAGTGATGTCATCGGATCACATGATCACATGACCACCATCAATCAGTTCGGTCCTGATTATATAAAAAAGGGGGTGGACCTGGTCCTGGTCTCAGTACTGGAAGCTTCTCTTGGTCTGGATGTCGTCCAGGATCTGCTGCAGCTCCTCGTCTTCAAACCGACCCTCCACACTGCAGACACAGTAAGGAAAGGGTTAGAGTTCCTGGTCCTGGTCTTGGTCTGGGTCTGTCCTGGTCTGGTCCTGGTCAGACTCACCTGGGGATCAGGGCCTTGGCCTCCTCGGCAGCTTCGGGACACAGGTTGGCTAAACTGGCCAGCTCAAACTTGTGGAGCTTCTTCTGCAGCAGCAGACTGAAACAGAAGGGGGTCCGGGTCAGACCGGGTCCAACCTGGAGGGGTCCGACCCGGTCCGACCGGTTCCTCACCTGCGCACGGCGGTGATGGTCTCGCGGTTCTTGAAGCGGCTGAAGCGGGCCGTGTAGTTGAGCGTTTTCATGAAGACCTCGGACAGCTCCTGCTCGTCCTCAGCGCTCTCGTTCTGCTGCTTCCGATGCTCCAGCAGCATGTGCACCTCCGAGTTCAGCAGCGTCTCTGAGCCCTCGAACTCTGGGGGGGAGAGAGGGCGGCCATGTTTGTAGTTCTCTATCATGCAACAGTGTAGTACTACAGTAGAGGTACTAATACCAGTGTGTAGTACTACAGTAGAGGTGCTAATACCAGTGTGTAGTACTACAGTAGAGGTACTAATACCAGTGTGTAGTACTACAGTAGAGGTACTAATACCAGTGTGTAGTACTACAGTAGAGGTGCTAATACCGTATGTAGTACTACAGTAGAGGTACTAATACCAGTGTGTAGTACTACAGTAGAGGTACTAATACCAGTGTGTAGTACTACAGTAGAGGTACTAATACCAGTGTGTAGTACTACAGTAGAGGTACTAATACCAGTGTGTAGTACTACAGTAGAGGTACTAATACCAGTGTGTAGTACTACAGTAGAGGTGCTAATACCGTATGTAGTACTACAGTAGAGGTACTAATACCAGTGTGTAGTACTACAGTAGAGGTACTAATACCAGTGTGTAGTACTACAGTAGAGGTATTAATACCAGTGTGTAGTACTACAGTAGAGGTACTAATACCAGTGTGTAGTACTACAGTAGAGGTATTAATACCAGTGTGTAGTACTACAGTAGAGGTACTATGTGCACCTCCGAGTTCAGCAGCATCTCTGAGCCCTCGAACTCTGGGGAGAGAGAGAGAGCGGCCATGTTTGTAGTTCTAATACCGTGTGTAGTACTGCAGTAGAGGTACTAATACCGTGTGTAGTACTGCAGTAGAGGTACTAATACCGTGTGTAGTACTGCAGTAGAGGTACTAATACCGTGTGTTTTAGTACCTTTAGGAAACAGCAGCTGTGACGCGTCTTCTTCTACGTCACCAACCGCCGCCGCGTTTCCCGCCGCCATGACGCGCACGCGCAGTAGCCGGCTGCCGGCGGAGCTTCAAGGAGCAGCGGTACCGGAGCAGAGGTCAGCGTCCCGGACCCGAGGGGCGCGATGCGGATCAGATGGAGCCCGGACCCGGTCTCAGCTCGGCTTCTCTCACGCTGCGGCCTCACACAAACACTTCCGGTCTGGAAACCAAGCACTTCCGCTCCGGGATCGTCCTCATACAAAATAAAAGCAGCCGCATACAGCGCCCTCTGGTGGCCATGCCATGTTACTACACCTCATTTTGTCCTTCATGGTAATACTACAGTCTATAAATACTCTGTTACACACAGTACACACGGAGATATACCTCATGTGGTACTTCATGGTAATACTACAGTCTATAAATACTCTGTTACACACAGTACACACGGAGATATACCTCATGTGGTACTTCATGGTAATACTACAGTCTATAAATACTCTGTTACACACAGTACACACGGAGATATACCTCATGTGGTACTTCATGGTAATACTACAGTCTATAAATACTCTGTTACACACAGTACACACGGAAATATACCTCATGCTGTACCCGCGGTGAAGTCAAAATACTCTGATATTGAGGTACTTCTCACTACACTATTGGACTTTTCACTGCACTACATTTATTTAACACACTTTGTGAAAGTATGAACATTATTTACATGCTGGTAATATATACTTTAAATACTTTAAATACCACATATTCTATGATTTAGTGTTGACTGTTTTTCATTTAATCTGCATACTCTTAATTTAAAAGTATTTTCTTTCACTTATTCATTTTATATTGATTTTTTTAAATATCTGTACATTACATGTTTGTTGTTGTTTACTTCATGTAGCTGTGTCCTATTTCCTTTAAACATAAATGATGTATGTTAGGAGTTATGTGTTAATAAGTTGTATAAGAACATAAGATGTGTTACATGTGCTGTTCTATTAAAAGTCTGTAATTAGAGTATTATTATATTATTATTATTATTATTATTATTATTATTATTATAAAGTACAGGCTGAAGTTTAGTTTGACTCACAAATCAGACCGCCTTATTGCTCAGTATACATAAACATCTCATTATCACAACATCTATTACAGAGGGAAGCAAAATAAAATGTTGTTCAGCTAACAGAGGAAAAGAAAAATTGCGTTGGCCGGGAATCGAACCCGGGTCAACTGCTTGGAAGGCAGCTATGCTAACCACTATACCACCAACGCCTACACTGTGACACAGCCACTAGCACACCAACTCTCTGCTGAATCTCTGGAATGAAGACAAGAAGAAAACACTTTGTCATGTTGGTTTATTCATGTAAACACACAGTTTGTTAAAAGACTTGATCAACGATGTCATCTCACTAATCAGTTTAAACATCATTAATATTAAAGAGAATCATGAATGATCTGCTCGTTGATTATGATGGTAATTAAAGTGTAATAATAGATCATAGGTGTAACAAACAAATACATGTCAAAGTAATGAAGGCTTTGTTCACAAAGAGAACACATATCAGATCAATGAAGGAAGAGAAACACAAACGCATCAATACAAACATTCATCAGAGAAGTGAAGTGTTCATGCAGAGAAACGTCACCCTGAGCAGTGAGGGCCTCCATGCTACTCACAGGAGGAGCGCCACCTAGAGGAGCTCAGACATCCACACATCAATCATGAGGACACATCAAAGCACCGCCCCCAAGGCTTGAGTGACAGCTGAGGAAACGCCTCTTCAGCGCTCAGCCACAAACATGGAGGCTAGACGAGTTCAAGAGGTCAAACCGTTTAACCCTCAAAGACTTCTGTCTGCGTCCACCGCGGAAGTTTACTCGCGCGAGTAGAAAGAGGGCGTTCACACCAAACGCGAATTCGCGGCGCGACCAAAGGGGCGTGGCTTAGCTCTGTTGCTTGCCTCTGTGAGAGACAAGCGACGAAGCTTTCATTTCCGCTATCGACCATGGAATAAATAACCACTAGTTCTGCTTTATACTTGTTGTGGAAGTCCCAAACATGTCGGAACATGAAACGCCCTCGTATTTGGGTTCATAGCATCATCCGTAGCCGCACACAGCTCGGTGAATTTCACCGACTCCTCCAGGAACTGCGTCTCGCGTATCTCCGTAAAACGATACCGATTATGCCATCCACCATGGAAATAACCACCAGTTCTGCTTTATACTTTTTGTGTAAACTCCACATATGTCGGAACATCAAACTCCATGGTGTCTGGGTTCATAATATTATCCGTAGTCCCACAACAGCGTCTCAATGAAGCCGCTGTCAGCGCTGGTTCAGGCGGAGCAGCAGCAGTTTCATTCAGAACCGGGGAGACGGCGGTGGTGACGGGCGGAGCTTCTCAACGCTGATTCTCAACGCTGATTCTCAACGCTGATTGGCTGCCGCAACTTTGCGTCATCTGACTCGATTTCTCCGCCAGAGTTGGGAGAATTCAACTCACGCGAATTCGCGCCGCGTCCTTCGCTTTGTTCGCCCCAGGTCAAACGTTCTGTTCGCGCCGCCTCCAACGCGTCTATCTTGCCGCACATTCGCACATTCGCGCCGCAGCGCGTCTGTGGATTGACTTTACATGTAAACTGTTCGCGCCGCAAATTCGCGTCGCGTCCGGTGTGAACACGGCATTAGAGACGCTGTAGAAGGACAGAACACCTGCTTTGTGATCCAGGTACACTCCTACTCTGGAGGATGGAGGACCAGAGACGGGAGTGTAGACTCTGTTGTGATAAAACGTATAACTGTTATTCTGACATCTTAATGCCCAAGATTTGTCATTCCATCCAAACACACATTCAGTGCCCCCTTCTCTCTTGATATCCTTGTATGAGACTGATACATCAACTCTTCGTCTCCACTCCACCTCCCAGTAACAACGTCCAGTCAGACTCTCTCTACTCAGGACCTGATAATAATAACCAGTGAACCTGTCTGTGTGACTAGAATGAGACTGATGTTCATTCATTAATGTTGCTTTTCTGTTCCCCTCAGATAATAACAGCAGTGTGTGTGCTGTGTTTGGATCCAGAGTGATTTCACGTGAATACCTTAAGAACCCAGCTCTGGTCTTGGGCTCTGCTTGTGAATGTGACAGTAAAACATCCACTTCAGTCACTGCCAGTGAGGCGTTTGTCCACTTCCCCTTCAGGACGTCCTGCAGTTCATCTCTGACTTCTGACACAGCCGCCGTCACGTCCTCAAAGTATCTCAGAGGACGGATGTTGATGCTGGATGAGTCTGTAGACTCCCTGGGTGGTGACAGTGAGGGGTAGTTGTGTAGGAACTGGTTGTGATCCTCTGTGTGTGAGAGCAGCTTCAGCTCAGCGTCGTTCCTCTTCAGCTCAGCGATCTCCTGCTCCAGCTTCTCCTGAAGCTCTTTGACTCGACTCACTTCCCTTTTCTGCTGGGATCTGACCTGCTGCTTCACATCAGAGCTTCTGTTCTCCAGGAGACGGATCAGCTGGGTGAAGATCTTCTCGCTGTCCTCCACTGTTTTATCAGCAGAGAGATTGACGGCCTCCACCTCCTGATGGAGCAGCTTCACGTCCTTCTCTCTGTCCTGGATTCTCTGCTGGATGTTTAGTCGACTCCCCTCCAGCTCTCTCTGCCTCTCGGTCCTTTCTGCTGCAGCTGTGACTGTGTCGTGGCCTTTATGGTCGTCCACAGAGCAGAGGTAACAGATGCACTGCTGGTCGGTACGACAGAACATCTTCATCACCTCGTCGTGACGAGAGCAGATGTTCTCCTGGAGCTTGTTGGACGGCTCCACCAGCTTGTGCTTCTTTAATGGAGCCGCTTCATAATGAGGCTGCAGGTGTTCCTCACAGTAAGAAGCCAGACACACCAGACAGCACTTGAAGGCTTTCCGTCTCCTCCCAGTGCAGACATCACAGCCCACATCTTCAGGTCCGGCATAGCAGTGATCAGCAGCAGCAGCTTGGAGTCCAGTCTTCTTCAGCTGCTCCACTAAATCTGCCAGCATGGTGTTTTTCAGCAGCACAGGCCTCGGTGTGAAGGTCTGCCTACACTGAGGGCAGCTGTGGAGTTTCTTACCGTCCTCTTGGTCCCAGTGGGCTTTAATACAGTTCATGCAGTAGCTGTGTTCACAGGGAGTAGCCACTGGATCCTTCAGTAGATCCACACTGAAAAAAATGATACTTTGGACTAACCTAAAAAAATTACTCTAATTTGTTACAAGTAAATTTATTAGTTTTTCTCAAATTATATTTTTGATTTGGTTGAAACTGGAAATTTTGATTAAATATGAAGTAAAAAAAATACATTCATACAAATTAAAAGTTGTATTTAGTATAAAGATTATACAATTATTTTACTTTGGTACAACTTATTTTTTTCATTTGGAAAAACCTCATATTTTCTATTACATGAAAGCAAAGATTTTACTTTACACAAAAGTATTTAAAACACTCTAATTTTGTTGTGAAGCGGCAGGGATGAGAGTTAGCGCCTCCAAATCTGAGGCCATGGTGCTCTGCCGGAAACCGGTGGATTGCTCCCTCCAGGTGGGACAAACTGCCTACCCCAAGCGAAGGAGTTCAAGTATCTCGGGGTCTTGTTCACGAGTGAGGGTCAGGTGGAGCGGGAGATCGACAGACGGATCGGTGCGGCTGCAGCAATAAAACAGGCGCTGTACCGGTCCGTCTTGGTGAAGAGGAGCTGAGCTGGAAGGCGAAGCTCTCCATTTACTGGTCGGTCTACGTTCCAACCCTCACCTATGGTCACGAACTCTGGGTCGTGACCGAAAGAACGAGATCTCGGATACAAGCGGCCGAAATGAGCTTCCTCCGCAGGGTGGCCGGGCTCACCCTTAGAGATAGGGTAAGGAGCTCGGACATCAGGAGGAGCTTGGAGTCGAGTCGCTGCTCTTTCGTGTCGAAAGGAGTCAGCTGAGGTGTTCAGCATCTAGTCAGGATGCCTCCTGGACGCCTCCCATTAGAGGTTTTAGGGCACGTCCAACTGGTAGGAGACCCCGGGGAAGACTGAGGACACGCTGGAGGGATTATATCTCCCGGCTGGCCTTGGAACGCCTCGGGGTCCCAGAATGAGCTGGAAAGTGTTGCGGGTGAGAGGGAAGCCTGGGTCGGCCTGCTGAACCTGCTGCCACCGCGACCCGACCCCGGATAAGCGGTTGAAAATGGTTGGATGGGTGGATGGTCTTCACATTATCCTTGACGAAAATTGAAGTTGATCGCATACATTCTGTAGGTGGAGTCTGTTCATTTATAACGCCTGAAAACTATAATAAATGGCTAAAAAAAGCAGATATTGGTGGATTCCCTGCATCGCCCACTAATGTTTGAATACAATGAAAATCACAGAATAAGTTAAAGGATGCAATATGAACATATGCTACAAATTTGCTGAGGATAGGTCACGTGTTTTGGAAGTTATGTGGATTGATACACTAAGCCACGCTCCATAGAGGTTCATTGCTCCATATCTTCTGAACACAATGAGACATCAACAAGCTTTTGATAGATGTGGATGACATTGGTCCAATGATGCACCTCAAAACCCTCTGATGAAGCAGCAGCTCTTTTCTTGTTCTAGTATTGTTTTTTGAATGTGGTATCAATCAGACAGAGCGTGTAGGAGGAGTTTGCAAGAATGGGTTTTTGACCAAATTCAAAATGGCGTAAAATCTAAGTAGGCGGAGCTTAACAGTGACCTTACAGTGATTACATCAACACTATCTGTCACACAGATGCTTTAATCCCGTCTGTCTCTCACTCTACACCTTACATTGTGTCCAGCTTTGTTCCGTCATTTGACTTCTGATCTGCAGCTTTTCACAATCTTGGTCGGTTAGGACCATCCTTGGTTAAGAAAGTCAATACAATGCCTTTATTTCTTTAATTGAAGTGTTGAGGTGTTTGAGCATGCTGAGGGTAGAAAACTAAATGACAGAGCTTATGAGGAAATGAACGTGAGTTGTTTTTGTGACGTAAACTACTAAAATCAAATGAGTGTGAGAGGGACATGTTCAATATCCCTTGATTTTATTAGGGTCGTGGATAGTTTTGCACATAACTTAATGAGGAAGAAACCCTTTCTCTAAAGTCACTGTAAGGAACTTTCATATTGTGTTGGTTCTGGTGCCCCCTGTGGACTAAAGAGGTAGTGTTGGTTCTGGTGCCCCCTGTGGACTAAAGAGGTAGTGTTGGTTCTAGTGCCCCTGTGGACTAAAGAATTAGTGTTGGTTCTAGTGCCCCCTGTGGACTAAAGAGGTAGTGTTGGTTCTAGTGCCCCTGTGGACTAAAGAATTAGTGTTGGTTCTATTGCCCCCTGTGGACTAAAGAGGTAGTGTTGGTTCTAGTGCCCCCTGTGGACTAAAGAGGTAGTGTTGGTTATAGTGCCCCTGTGGACTAAAGAATTAGTGTTGGTTCTAGTGCCCCCTGTGGACTAAAGAGGTAGTGTTGGTTCTAGTGCCCCCTGTGGACTAAAGAGGTAGTGTTGCTTCTGGCGCCCCTTGTGGACTAAAGAGGTAGTGTTGGTTCTGGCGCCCCCTGTTGACTAAAGAGGTAGTGTTGGTTCTGGTCCTGTAGACCAAAGAGGTAGTGTTGGTTCTGGTGCCCCATGTGGACTAAAGAGGTAGTGTTGGTTCTGGTGCCCCCTGTAGACTAAAGTGGTAGTGTTGGTTCTGGTCCTGTAGACTAAAGAGGTAGTGTTGGTTCTGGTGCCCCCTGTGGACTAAAGAGGTGGTGTTGGTTCTGTAGACTAAAGAGGTAGTGTTGGTTCTGGTGCCCCCTGTGGACTAAAGAGGTAGTGTTGGTTCTGGTGCCCCCTGTGGACTAAAGAGGTAGTGTTGGTTCTGGCGCCCCCTGTGGACTAAAGAGGTAGTGTTGGTTCTGGTGCCCCCTGTGGACTAAAGAGGTAGTGTTGGTTCTGGTGCCCCCTGTGGACTAAAGAGGTAGTGTTGGTTCTGGCGCCCCCTGTGGACTAAAGAGGTAGTGTTGGTTCTGGTGCCCCCTGTGGACTAAAGAGGTAGTGTTGGTTCTGGTCCTGTAGACTAAAGAGGTAGTGTTGGTTCTAGTGCCCCCTGTGGACTAAAGAGGTAGTGTTGGTTCTGGTCCTGTGGACTAAAGAGGTAGTGTTGGTTCTAGTGCCCCCTGTGGACTAAAGAGGTAGTGTTGGTTCTAGTGCCCCCTGTGGACTAAAGAGGTAGTGTTGGTTCTAGTGCCCCCTGTGGACTAAAGAGGTGGTGTTGGTTCTGGTGCCCCCTGTGGGCTAAAGAGGTAGTGTTGGTTCTGGTGCCCCCTGTGGACTAAAGAGGTAGTGTTGGTTCTGGTCCTGTAGACTAAAGAGGTAGTGTTGGTTCTAGTGCCCCCTGTGGACTAAAGAGGTGGTGTTGGTTCTGGTGCCCCCTGTGGGCTAAAGAGGTAGTGTTGGTTCTGGTGCCCCCTGTGGACTAAAGAGGTAGTGTTGGTTCTGGTGCCCCCTGTGGACTAAAGAGGTAGTGTTGGTTCTGGTCCTGTGGACTAAAGAGGTAGTGTTGGTTCTGGTGCCCCCTGTGGGCTAAAGAGGTAGTGTTGGTTCTGGTCCTGTGGACTAAAGAGGTAGTGTTGGTTCTGGTGCCCCCTGTGGGCTAAAGAGGTAGTGTCTCTGAGCACCAGGGTCCCTTACACCGGACGCGACGCGAATTTGCGGCGTGACCAGTTTACATGTAAAGTCAATCCACAGACGCGCTGCGGCGCGAATTTGCGAATGTGCGGCGAGATAGACGCGTTGAGGCGGCGCGAACAGAACGTTTGACCTGGGGCGAACAAAGCGAAGGACGCGGCGCGAATTCGCGTGAGTTGAATTCTCCCAATTCAGTTCCGACATATGTGGAGTTTACACAACAAGTATAAAGCAGAACTGGTGGTTATTTCCATGGTGGATGGCATAATCGGTATCGTTTTACGGAGATACGCGAGACGCAGTTCCTGGAGGAGTCGGTGAAATTCACCGAGCTGTGCGCGGCTACGGATGATGTTATGAACCCAAACACGAGGGCGTTTCATGCTCCCACATGTTTGGGACTTCCACAACAAGTATAAAGCAGAACTAGTGGTTATTTATTCCATGGTCGATAGCGGAAATGAAAGCTTCGTCGCTTGTCTCTCACAGAGGCAAGCAACGGAGCTAAGCCACGCCCCTTTGGTCGCGCCGTGAATTCGCGTTTGGTGTGAACGCCCTCTTTCTACTCCGCGAGTAAACTTCCCCGGTGGACGCGGCCCGAAAATTCGCGTCGCGTCCGGTGTGAACACGGCATTAGAAAAGGGGAAGGAGGAATAAAGTCTCAAAGTTGTCTTTGTCCATTTATTTCTTGTAAGAAAGGAGGAAACATGTTACAGCTACTCGAGGCATTCTGCAGCAAGATGTCTTCAACATATGAAAGTCACCATGCATGTGGAAGTAACAGCCTTGTAGAGGAACTCTAGTAGAACTAACTGTTCTAACCCAATATGGGTTCTGTCCAGTAAGCTTCTTTCTCACAACACGACCATCTCTTATCTGTTAGGCAGAAGATACATAAAGGCTCCAGATTCCTCTTGTAACATAAGCAACGCTATATTTTACCATCACTTTACAACAACTACACACATTGCTTTGATTATGAAATCATTAAACTGCAACGATTCATTACAGTAGATTATTGTACATATACACATGGATATTAAACTGCATCACTGCTGTTAACGTATCCAGGTTTATGTATTCATATTGACTCATTAATGTTCTTCTAACGTGGCCCTGCTGCGTGTTCATCATAGAAGACTGAATAAGAATATCTATCACAGGCTTTTATTTTGAAACGGAAAGAAGTCCATGAAATGAACCATAAAACAAATCTACACGGACATATTTGTTTTATACATATTCACTCAAATAAAAAAGTACGAAGTGAAGAGAATGATTCAAAATAAATAATGATACAAAAACAATAATACAAATAAAACATGGTTATGGTTTTGGGTGAAATAAAACCTCATTCTGTTCAGGCAGCTCCGCGGACACCTCTGTTGACAATAATTTCCCAGCATTCCTTGCTCACTTCCTTTTCCGCCATCTTCTTCCCCACAGTGACGGTGAGAGACCCAACATGTCCGACTGAAACTTGCAATAAAACCTGTAATCCGGCTCGTTCGGGCCCGATAGTCCGCTCCGGGGACCGGGCGGCTCGCGCGCCGCTCCCCGGCAGCTTCGGGTCGCCGGTCCGGTTCGTGATGGCGGAGATTTAGTTGGATATCCGCGCAGAGCGGCCGCTGCTCGGCTCTGACCCGCGGAGACGAGCCCCGCTGCCCGGTGCCCCGCTGCCCGGTGCCCGGTGCCCCGCTGCCCGGTGCTAAGACCATGAGGCTCCCCGGTGTAGCACCGGGAGACTGCCGCGAGGCCACTGGGAACGGAGCCGCAGGCTAACGCTAGCATGTTAGCATCTCAGCGTGTGGAGGCTGAGTTAGTTTAACACGTGACCCCTGCAGACTAGTTATCTGTACATGTTTCCGACCCGGTCTATTGGTTACCTGTTGGTTGACTAGCTACCTTGTTGACTAGTTGACTAGCAGGAATGACGTACAAGTACCTCAGTTATCCTGAAGTACTCGGTAAAGGTACTTGGTTACTTTCCTGTGTTTACTATTCTGTTGATGGAAAGGAGGTGGACACATTAATAGAAACACCCATCAGATCTTCACTAATAACGAAATGTGTTAACCTATGTTATCATGTGACCTCTTTTGTGATCATGTGACCTCTTTTGTGATCATGTGACCTCTTTTGTGATCATGTGACCTCTTTTGTGTGCAGGTGACTCACCTGGAGAAGACTGACTATGCCTGGAAGGTAAGCATCTCCTGCTGGTCCTCACTGACTGTTCTACTGGATCTCTGACTCTGATCTACTAGATCTCTGCCTCCGTGATCTGCTGGATCTCTGACTCGTGATCTGCTGGATCTCTTGATTCTGTGATCTGCTGGATCTGTGATGTACTGGATATGTGATCTACTGGTTCTCTGATCTACTGGTTCTCTGACCCTGTGATCTACTGGTTCTCTGACCCTGTGATCTACTGGTTCTCTGACCCTGTGATCTACTGGTCCTCAGACTGTGGAGCAAGGCCATCTTCACCGGCTACAAGCGCGGCTTGAGGAACCAGCGTGAGCACACGGCGCTGCTGAAGGTGGAGGGCTGCTACACGCGGGACGAGGTGGACTTCTACCTGGGCAAGCGCTGCGCCTACGTGTACAAGGCCAAGAAGTGAGTCGCCTACACCTGTACCTACACACCTTCATGTACATGTGTTCTATTCATGTGTTCATGACGTTCATTTACGCTGAGTTTGAAATAATGAATCTGCTTTTAAAAGAAAGACTCAGAATATAAGCAGGCATACATACAGGCATCTATATACATGTTTATTCTTTTAATCAAACTATTGTCTCATTCATTTGAGTCATTTAAGGTTTACTGTATGCTTTGTATTCTCATTGTTAGTTTAAATACTACATTTACTCACTTTTTACTGTTTACACCCAGACTTCACTAAATGTCTGTCATGACATTTGGTTTAAAGTCATGGACCCACTGGTCAACATGTGTATGAACCCTGTTTATCCTTGAACAACGGATTTCATGACTTTTCACCAACTTTAAATGTAAACTCGGTCAGACTGTGACCCTGAGCAGTAGGCGGGTAACTGAGCCCTGCGTTGTGTCTGCAGGAACACGGTGACGCCCGGCGGCAAACCCAACAAGACCCGTGTGATCTGGGGAAAGGTGACCCGCGCCCACGGGAGCAGCGGCATGGTGCGGGCCAAGTTCAGGAGCAACCTGCCGGCCAAGGCCATGGGCCACCGCATCAGAGTGGTGAGTTCAGGGACCGTCTTAGCGTGAGCTTTATCCGGGTGGTGAGTTCAGGGACCGTCTTAGCGTGAGCTTTATCAGGGTGGTGAGTTCAGGGACCGCTGTTAGCGTGAGCTTTATCAGGGTGGTGAGTTCAGGGACCGTCTGTTAGCGTGAGCTTTATCAGGGTGGTGAGTTCAGGAACCGTCTGTTAGCGTGAGCTTTATCAGGGTGGTGAGTTCAGGAACCGTCTGTTAGCGTGAGCTTTATCAGGGTGGTGAGTTCAGGAACCGTCTGTTAGCGTGAGCTTTATCAGGGTGGTGAGTTCAGGGACCGCTGTTAGCGTGAGCTTTATCAGGGTGGTGAGTTCAGGGACCGCTGTTAGCGTGAGCTTTATCAGGGTGGTGAGTTCAGGGACCGCTGTTAGCGTGAGCTTTATCAGGGTGGTGAGTTCAGGGACCGCTGTTAGCGTGAGCTTTATCAGGGTGGTGAGTTCAGGGACCGCTGTTAGCGTGAGCTTTATCAGGGTGGTGAGTTCAGGGACCGTCTTAGCGTGAGCTTTATCAGGGTGGTGAGTTCAGGGACCGTCTTAGCGTGAGCTTTATCAGGGTGGTGAGTTCAGGGACCGTCTTAGCGTGAGCTTTATCCGGGTGGTGAGTTCAGGGACCGTCTGTTAGCGTGAGCTTTATCAGGGTGGTGAGTTCAGGGACCGTCTGTTAGCGTGAGCTTTATCAGGGTGGTGAGTTCAGGGACCGCTGTTAGCGTGAGCTTTATCAGGGTGGTGAGTTCAGGAACCGTCTGTTAGCGTGAGCTTTATCAGGGTGGTGAGTTCAGGGACCGCTGTTAGCGTGAGCTTTATCAGGGTGGTGAGTTCAGGGACCGCTGTTAGCGTGAGCTTTATCAGGGTGGTGAGTTCAGGGACCGCTGTTAGCGTGAGCTTTATCAGGGTGGTGAGTTCAGGGACCGCTGTTAGCGTGAGCTTTATCAGGGTGGTGAGTTCAGGGACCGCTGTTAGCGTGAGCTTTATCAGGGTGGTGAGTTCAGGGACCGTCTTAGCGTGAGCTTTATCAGGGTGGTGAGTTCAGGGACCGTCTTAGCGTGAGCTTTATCAGGGTGGTGAGTTCAGGGACCGTCTTAGCGTGAGCTTTATCCGGGTGGTGAGTTCAGGGACCGTCTGTTAGCGTGAGCTTTATCAGGGTGGTGAGTTCAGGGACCGTCTGTTAGCGTGAGCTTTATCAGGGTGGTGAGTTCAGGGACCGCTGTTAGCGTGAGCTTTATCAGGGTGGTGAGTTCAGGGACCGTCTGTTAGCGTGAGCTTTATCAGGGTGGTGAGTTCAGGGACCGCTGTTAGCGTGAGCTTTGTCAGGGTGGTGAGTTCAGGGACCGTCTGTTAGCGTGAGCTTTATCAGGGTGGTGAGTTCAGGGACCGTCTGTTAGCGTGAGCTTTATCAGGGTGGTGAGTTCAGGGACCGCTGTTAGCGTGAGCTTTGTCAGGGTGGTGAGTTCAGGGACCGTCTGTTAGCGTGAGCTTTATCAGGGTGGTGAGTTTGGGGACCGCTGTTAGCGTGAGCTTTATCAGGGTGGTGAGTTTGGGGACCGCTGTTAGCGTGAGCTTTATCAGGGTGGTGAGTTCAGGGACCGCTGTTAGCGTGAGCTTTATCAGGGTGGTGAGTTCAGGGACCGCTGTTAGCGTGAGCTTTGTCAGGGTGGTGAGTTCAGGGACCGTCTGTTAGCGTGAGCTTTATCAGGGTGGTGAGTTCAGGGACCGCTGTTAGCGTGAGCGCTCTTTATCAGAGTGAACGATAGAAGTAATAAGATATTTCTCTCAGATCAGATGTTCCTGATGAACTACTGGTTTTATTGTGACGGTCTGATTTCCTGTCTACTTCCTGTTTGTGACTTCCTGTTTGTGACTTCCTGTCTAACTTCCTGTCTGCTTCCTGTTCCAGATGCTGTATCCCTCTCGAGTGTAAGGAGGAGCTTCTGTTGATGATCTTGTTTGTACAGAAACAATAAAACTGATGTCGGTCAAACTGGTTAATGTCTTCCTTCACTCTTCATCATCCTGATCACTGATCAATGTGTCTGATCACTGATCACTGATCAATGTGTCTGATCACTGATCAATGTGTCTGATCACTGATCAATGTGTCTGATCACTGATCAATGTGTCTGTGAACATGAACTCATTTATTGCTGCGTATGTTTTCACATACAAGGAATTTGTCTTGGTGCTAAACAATAAACTAAATATTCAACTATAAACTAAATGATAAACTATAAATATTAAACAATACAGTCAACAGTAATCTAAACAATTAAGTAAATATTAAACTCTAAACAACCCTTAAACAATAATATATTAATCAAAGTAAATATTAAACTCTAAACAACCCTTAAACAATAATATAATCAATAAAGTAAATATTAAACATTACCAACTGATGTACTTCTCAGTCGCCTAAATGTTTATATCTTTATTTGTTATCTTTGCAGTTGAGAACAAATGATTGGCCATATTGTATTTATTTAAACATTTATATAAATGTGAAGATAGTTGTCATTTCTCTGTAAATGTATTTATTTACAGATGCTAAATAGATAACCTTAAACATTATGAACACATCTTTCACTCCATGAGACTAACAGTCAACAGTCCAGTGTTACGTATCAAACAATATATAAATATATTTATTATTATGGAGAGATGAAGCTTCCTGAAGCTTTCCATCCAATCGGTTCGCTCATGTGCCGAAGCTTCACGGAGCTTCATGGAGCTTCATCTGCTCTACTGCGCCACCAAGTGGACAATAAATGTAAAACAGGCAGTGATCATAACGACACCATGGCTTTGGTGTGTGAAGCTTTAAATTGAATAAATTATGTTTATGACGCCAATGCATCAATTATTAACTTATTAATATTGTGTCTATCTTTATGATATAATGGCGGGGTCAAAATCAAAACTCAAAACCAATTGGGAGAGGGTTGTGATGTGACTGTGGGTCAGTGGTTAGAATATCCAACTTTCAGTCAGAGGATCGGTGGTTCAAGCCTTGGCTCTCTTAGTCCATGTTGATGTGTCCAATTGTTTTAAGTAAGAATAAGACCTTTTCCACAGTGCTGGGCTTTTTGAGACTATTTCTCCTGCTTCATAAAATACCCTTTCACAGCACACATGAAGCTGGTAGAGAGGAAGGGAATCCATTAAGTTTCGCTGCCCCTTATATTTCAAATCGCACGGCAAACCCACGAACCATGTTCTGAATCAGTCACGTGATGCGGCGGCTCAGAGGCTCCAACGTCACCGCATACGTCATCGACTCAAACCTCGATACGCTTCACCTAAATCTACCTGGTTACTCGACACGCGCATCGAAGCCTCGACACGAAAGGACTCATCACTAGCGTTAAGTATTAAACTACATAAAAAATAATGATCGAAGAGCCAATCAGCTCTGAGGGACAGCAGGCGTTTCCCATCATGCACTGGGCCACGCAGTCAGGGGCGCTGCTGGGCCGCCTTGCTCTCGTGAGATCATCGTTGACCACGTGTGCACAACGTCCGGGTTAAGTCTACCCAGCATGCATTGCTGCTTCTGATCAGGACTCATGTGTTGCTGTTTGTCAACAGTGTTTAACTGTGTGTCCATGTTGTTAGTCTTTGTTTAACCCTCCCCTTGTCTTGGGGTCAAAATGACCCGTGTACATGTATGTGTGTTGATGGGTCAAAATGACCCGTGTACATGTATGTGTGTTGATGGGTCAAAATGACCCGTGTACATGTATGTGTGTTGATGGGTCAAAATGACCCGTGTACATGTATGTGTGTTGATGGGTCAAAATGACCCGTGTACATGTATGTGTGTTGATGGGTCAAAATGACCCGTGTACATGTATGTGTGTTGATGGGTCAAAATGACCCGTGTACATGTATGCGTTGATGGGTCAAAATTACCTGTGTACGAGTGTACATGCACGTGTGTTGATGGGTCATTTTGACCCCAAGACAACACGACCCACAAGGAGGGCTGCTGTGTGGACATGCTTATTGTTTAATGTGGGTTTATTGTTTTAAAACCAACCCCCCCTAGAGGGCAGACTGTGCGATTGTTATATAAAACTAAATCATAACTTGTTTTATGAAGAAAAGCCCAAAACTGCTGTATTTGGATGTATTGAACACCATAAGTAATATACAAGTGAAATATATGGTTTGGTACATGAGAACATTCAAATGTCACAGATGAGTCCTCGCCTGAATGTTCTCTGTTCTAAACCCTCTCTAACTTTGTTCTGCTTCACTTTATCAAAGTCAACCTGTTGCAATGTTCACATATTGAGTTATAATTTGGGTTAGAGAATGTTCACATATTGAGCTATGATTTGGGTTAGAGAATGTTCACATATTGAGCTATGATTTGGGTTAGAGAATGTTCACATATTGTTATGATTTGGGTTAGAGAATGTTCACATATTGAGTTATAATTTGGGTTAGAGAATGTTCACATATTGAGTTATAATTTGGGTTAGAGAATGTTCACATATTGAGTTATAATTTGGGTTAGAGAATGTTCACATATTGAGTTATGATTTGGGTTAGAGAATGTTCACATATTGTTATGATTTGGGTTAGAGAATGTTCACATATTGAGTTATGATTTGGGTTAGAGAATGTTCACATATTGAGCTATGATTTGGGTTAGAGAATGTTCACATATTGTTATGATTTGGGTTAGAGAATGTTCACATATTGAGTTATAATTTGGGTTAGAGAATGTTCACATATTGTGTTATGATTTGGGTTAGAGAATGTTCACATATTGTTATGATTTGGGTTAGAGAATGTTCACATATTGAGTTATGATTTGGGTTAGAGAATGTTCACATATTGAGCTATGATTTGGGTTAGAGAATGTTCACATATTGTTATGATTTGGGTTAGTGAATGTTCACATATTGAGCTATGATTTGGGTTAGAGAATGTTCACATATTGAGCTATGATTTGGGTTAGTGAATGTTCACATATTGAGCTATGATTTGGGTTAGAGAATGTTCACATATTGAGCTATGATTTGGGTTAGAGAATGTTCACATATTGAGCTATGATTTGGGTTAGAAAATGTTCACATATTGAGCTATGATTTGGGTTAGAGAATGTTCACATATTGAGCTATGATTTGGGTTAGAGAATGTTCACATATTGAGCTATGATTTGGGTTAGAGAATGTTCACATATTGAGCTATGATTTGGGTTAGAGAATGTTCACATATTGAGCTATGATTTGGGTTAGAGAATGTTCACATATTGAGCTATGATTTGGGTTAGAGAATGTTCACATATTGTTATGATTTGGGTTAGTGAATGTTCACATATTGAGCTATGATTTGGGTTAGAGAATGTTCACATATTGAGCTATGATTTGGGTTAGTGAATGTTCACATATTGAGCTATGATTTGGGTTAGAGAATGTTCACATATTGAGCTATGATTTGGGTTAGAGAATGTTCACATATTGAGCTATGATTTGGGTTAGAGAATGTTCACATATTGAGCTATGATTTGGGTTAGAGAATGTTCACATATTGAGCTATGATTTGGGTTAGAGAATGTTCACATATTGAGCTATGATTTGGGTTAGAGAATGTTCACATATTGAGCTATGATTTGGGTTAGAGAATGTTCACATATTGAGCTATGATTTGGGTTAGAGAATGTTCACATATTGTTAGAGTTGGACCTTAAAGCTGCATCAGTTCAAAGAAATAATCATCTTGAAAGTGTTTTTTTTTTATAGGCGGACCTGAAACCTTTTCATTGTTTTCTGTGTGTCATCTTCATTTACTCTTAACCAGTAACATATAGACTGATATGTGTACCTTTTATTATAACACCATCATTATTCAAACAGCCCTAGTGGTTACAGAGATTTACCCTTTATAGTTTGGGGATGACGTTTAGAGGAAATAGCAAAAGATAGGTTGTTGTTATAGGTTAAGATGATTAGTTCTGTTAAATATATTAGTTTAATGTGAAGTGAACTTCATCTCCTGCTTATTTCAGCTACAGACAATTTAACTTTTAAATCTTTTAAAACTTGTATGATTCAGCTTGTTGATACTTCTGCTGCTTCTACCTCTACTAACACTACTGCTGCTGAAACTACTACGATGAAGAGTCTACAGGACCTGGAGGATGAGGATGAGGACCTGGAGGATGAAGAGTATGAGGATCTGGAGGATGAAGAGTATGAGGATGAAGAGTATGAGGACCTGGAGGATGAAGAGTATGAGGATGAAGAGTATGAGGACCTGGAGGATGAAGAGTATGAGGATGAAGAGTATGAAGGGCCCCCGATCACCTGACCTAAACTGATAGAACCTCTGACATCATCCTCTGTTCCTATTAAACTGTCCATACCAGTGTAGCTTATTTAAATAAACAAATATATATATATATATATATATATATATATATATATATATATATTATAATTATTGTAATGGTTTGATGAAGATGATGATAGTTTATATAATAATTATTGTAATGGTTTGATGAAGATGATAATAACTTATATAATAATTATTGTAATGGTTTGATGAAGATGATCGTAACTTATATAATAATTATTGTAATGAATATAAGTATAACATGTTATGTTTACACACTAAAGTGTAATAATAATAAATACATCACGTGTTCACATCCCAACAGCTTGTTCATGACCTCTCAGAGTGACATCATCGCGTGATTACCAGCAGAGTGACGTCATCACGCGATCATAGAGGAGGAGTCACGTGACCTGTGACCTCCCGCGGCTCCACAGCGCCTCTTCCGGCCGCAGCCGGATGTGTCCTCGCAGTCACTTCCTGTTTTGTCCGCAGCTCTTCTTCTTCTTCTTCTTCTTCTCTTCTTCTCCTGTTGTCTTGTGTCTCTTCCTCTTCCTCCTCCTCCTCCTCCTCCAGCACACCGGGACGGTCCGCTCTCAGGGTCCGGCACACAGCGCGTGTCTCCGGGCTGAGTTCACAGGAGGAGTCGGTGTCTTGCTCCATTAAACTGCCTGGTGCTAATGCTCAGCAGGTCAGTTTAACTAGCGCTACTAGTTAAACAACCGGCTCTAGTTAAACTAGTTAAACCACCGGCTCTAGTTAAACTAGTTAAACTAGGCTCTGGGTGACGGTGTCCTCCCGCACGTTAAAGAGTCTTTGGTCTCTGACGCTACAGGTGTTCATGTAGATTGAGTCCACCTTAGTTTAATGTAGTCTGAGTCCAGCTTAGTTTAATGTAGTCTGAGTCCATCTTAGTTTAATGTAGTCTGAGTCCATCTTAGTTTAATGTAGTCTGAGTCCATCTTAGTTTAATGTAGTCTGAGTCCAGCTTAGTTTAATGTAGTCTGAGTCCAGCTTAGTTTAATGTAGTCTGAGTCCAGCTTAGTTTAATGTAGTCTGAGTCCAGCTTAGTTTACATGAAACGAGTGAACGTTATATTATCGTCAGGGTATGAGGCGGACTTGAGTTCTGGTTCTGGTTCTGCTGGACTTAAAGCTCTGGTTTACTGAATGCAGTCTGAGTTCAGACGGGTTCAATGTCGTCGGACATCAGTAGACTGAACCAGGTGGATCCAGGTGGTCCTGGGTCCTGACTGGTGTTGATCTGGGTCTTGCATGTGGTCTGGCCTTCATACGGGGTCTCAGTCAGGGTCCACGTTACAACTGGGTTTAATTAAACTACTCAGTGAGGGGTCACTGGTCTCACTGGTCTCACTGGTCCCGGGTCAAAGCCGGTCCTGGATTGAAGCGTCCTTATAGCCGGTCTGGTTTAAGACCAGGGTCTTTATTGTTGTGGAGAGTCTGGAGTTCTGACTGAAGACCTGGTCTAGGTTCTAAATGCAGTGGGACCTGGACTTGTCCGTCCTGGTGTTCCTGTTGTTGGTCCTGGATGCAGTGGGTCCAGGTCTGAGCCGGGTCAAGTCCCGGGTCCAGGTCTGAGCCGGGTCTAGTCCCGGGTCCAGCTCACGATGGCAGAGCTCCACCAGACCCCCACCTCGCTGTGCTGCTGTCGGAAGTCCCCGCCGATCTCTGGGAGCCGGGGCGTGGGGGACCCCGGGCCCCGGCCCTCCAGCACCCCGCGGGGCCCCCTGGTGGACGTGGCCTCGGCAGGTCCGGGGCCCGGCACCCCGCGGGGCCCCCTGGTGGACGTGGCCTCGGCGTCTAACTTCCGCTGCTTCCAGCTGCGGCACCTGCACCTGGACCTGCGGCTCAACTTCGCCGTGAAGGAGATGAGCGGCTGGGCGGTCCTGGACCTGGTCCCGGTGCAGCCGGGGGTCCAGACCCTGGTGCTGGACTCCCACCCCTCCCTCCTCATCCACTCCATAGACTGCAAGGTCCCCGGGGCCGGGCCGGAGGAGCCGGTCTCCCTCACGTACCGGGTGGACCCGTTCACGGACTACGGGTCCTCGCTGAACGTCAGCCTGTCGGCGGCGGCCAAACCGGGTCGTCTGATCCAGATCACAGTCCGCTACAGCACCACGGACGGACCGGCGGTGGGGAGACCACTATCTACCACACCCTGAAGGGCCTGAGACCCAGTCCCTGACCCGGTACTGATGCTGTCTCTGTGTGCAGATCTGGTGGCTGGACCCGGAGCTGACCTGTGGCCAGACCCGTCCGCTGGTCTTCACTCAGGGACACTCGGTCTGCAACCGGTCCTTCTTCCCCTGCTTCGACACGCCGGCTGTGAAGAGCACGTACACGGCCACCGTGAGGGTGAGCAACTTACCTGCCTCTAGTAGTACTCTAGTAGTACTGTAGTAGTAGTAGTATTGTAGTACTAGTACACTCTTTTCCCTGCAGGTCCCCGATGGCGTCACGGTTCTGATGAGTGCGTCTCGGAGCTCGTACTCCAAACAGGACCGGGTCTTCCAGTTCTCCATGGAGCTGCCGGTCCCGTCCTACCTGGTGGCCTTGGTGGCCGGGGAGCTGCAGCACGTGGACGTGGGCCCGCGGTCAGTCTACTGGTTCCTACTGGTTCCGTGACTTAAGTACTGAGTAACTGATCTGGATTCCATGCCTCTCTCAGTTTCCTTCCAGCGGTGTTTGTTTTGTCTCCTGGTTTGAAAGGCGTGTCATCACATGTTGTTGTTGCAGGAGTCGCGTGTGGGCGGAGCCGTGTCTGCTGGCGTGTGCCGTGAAGAAGCTCGGCGGCAGCGTGGAGCGCTGGCTGGGTGTCGCCGAGGAGCTGTTTGGACCGTACCTGTGGGGAAGGTGAGTCCCGGTCCCGGAGGTTTGGCGATGGTTGGAGGCGTGGCAGTAAGCGTCCCGATGCCCCCCCCAGGTGCGACCTGGTGTTCCTGCCGCCCTCCTTCCCCATCGTGGCCATGGAGAACCCCTGCCTCACCTTCATCATCGCCTCCATCCTGGAGAGCAGCGAGTTCCTGCTCATCGATGTGGTGCACGAGATCGCCCACGGCTGGTTCGGCAACGCCGTCACCAACGCCACCTGGGAGGAGATGTGGCTGAGCGAGGGGCTGGCCACCTACGCCCAGCGGCGCATCACCACGGAGGCCTATGGTAGGCTGCTAGTACTACGAGTACAAGTACTGCTAGTACCACGAGTACTAGTACCATGGAGGTCTACGGTAGGCTACTAGTACTACGAGTAATAGTACTGCTAGTACTAGTACCACGGAGGCCTACGGTAGGGCTGCTGCTAGTACTACGAGTACAAGTACTGCTAGTACTACGAGTACTAGTACCACAAAGGCCTACGGTAGGAGTACTGCTAGTTCTAGTACTACTACTACTGAGGCCTATGGTAGGAGTACTAGTCCTGTTTGAGGGTAATCTTTGCCCTCCCCCTCGTCTGCAGGTGAGGCGTTCACATGTCTGGAAACTGCCGTCCGATTGGACGCTCTCCACAGACAACTGCGTCTCCTTGGAGACAACAACCCTGTTAGCAGACTGCAGGTCAAGTTTGAGCCAGGTAGCTGTCCTCTAACCCGTCTGTCCTCTCTAACCTGTGTGTCCTCTAACCCGTCTGTCCTCTGTCCTGTCTGTCCTCTGTCCTGTCTGTCCTCTATCCTGTCTGTCCTCTGTCCTGTCTGTCTTCTAACCGTCTGTCTTCTAACCTGTCTGTCCTCTGTCCTGTCTGTCCTCTGTCCTGTCTGTCCTCTGTCCTGTCTGTCCTCTCTAACCTGTGGCATCCCGGGACACTTGGAGGTAAGATTCAGCAATAATTACTTGTGAAATGAGTGTTTTAGCAGTTTACGGCTAGTAGAGGTCACTGGGTGTTCCTCCTCTAACTGGGACAGCACAGCTTCAGACCCTGAACCTGAGGCATCTGCATGGACGACCACCGTGTCCCCGAGGTTTGGTGTACTCGACACCGGCTCGGTGCACAAGGCCTTCGTCTGCTTTGGCACTCCAGAGCACCTGGTGTGGGTGGCTGTTTCTTATCCTTTCGTGTAAGGGTCCTGCAATGGTAGCAAAGTGATGAAACACTGATAACAGCCCACCAGTCCCAGGAACGCTTTGCTGCTAGTGGATCATAGACTGCGTACAGCCCGAATCCACCATTGCCTGATGTGTACCCCCCTGGATTCTTACCGGAACTCGGTACGTCGCTCCTGGACCGTTGGAGGGCCGGCAACCCAAATCACCTGGCCCAACCAGCGAATCATGCGAAAGTGTCCGGGCAGCCCGCACCTCCAACACCCCTGCCCTGGCGTTTGAGGGACCCCCTGTGGGTTGGGGAGGGCCCCGGCGTTTGCTGGGGTCAGAGGATCAGGGACCCGGGAGGGCTGAAGCTGGTGTGCGATCGCCGTCCGGCTGACCGCAGGGATGAACCGCCAGGTGATCCTTCGCCAGGGTGATGGTGGTCTCCAGCGACGCAGGGCGGTGGCACGGAACCCACGCCGACGTTCTGGCCGGCAGCCCCCGGCAAACTGCTCCAGGACGATCTTCTCCGTCACCGCCTGCGCCCCCCCCGCCTCTGCTGGTCTCACCCAGCTTCTGCCCCGGCACAGTAATTGGTTGGGTCAGCAGATCCGGGTGTTGCTCTCCGCTTTCCATGTGCTTTTTCTTGTTTTTAAGGGCCCCACGTTGGGCTCCACTGTAACGCCCAATTAGGCCTCATCCTGGCACCTGTCCCCTGAGCCGCTCATCCACACGCCCTCTGCAGCTGAGCCTAACCACACCCGTCTGTCCTCTCTAACTCGTCTGTCCTCTCTAACTCGTCTGTCCTCTCTAACTCGTCTGTCCTCTCTAACCCGTCTGTCCTCTCTAATCTGTCAGTCCTCTCTAACCCGCCTGTCCTCGCTAACCTGTCTGTCCTCTACCTGTCTGTCTCCAGGTGTGAACCCCAGCTCTCTGATGAATCTCTTCACTTATGAGAAAGGATTCTGTTTTGTGGCGTATTTATCTGAACTTTGTGGAGACGTGAGACGGTTTGACTGCTTCCTCAGAGTGAGAGCACACACACACAAACACACACACAGACGCATGGACATACGCACACATGGACAGACAGACGCACACGCACGGACACGCGCATAAATAATATATATAATATTTATTTTCCTCAGGACTACATCTCAGAGTTTAAGTTCCAGAGCGTCGGGGCTCTCGACCTCATCGACTTCTTCCTGAGATATTTCCCTGAGCTGAAGGACGCTGGCCATAGAGAGGGTGAGGACAGAGGACACAAGGGTGTAGTGGAGGAAGACAGTAGAAACATAGAATACATGTAGAAAGTGAAAGTAGCTCAGCGTAATGCACAGAGTAATATTACAGAGTGCCGCAGTGACATCACTTCCTGTCCAGTGACATCACTTCCTGTCCAGTGACATCACTTCCTGTCCAGTGACATCACTTCCTGTCCGGCCTCAGGTCTGGAGTTCGAGCGCTGGCTGAGCGGGTCCGGCCCCCCTCTGTTCCAGCCCGACCTGTCAGCAGGGGGCGCTCTGCTGCGGCCCGTCCAGGACCTGTGTGAGCTGTGGAGGGCCCGAGAGGCCCCCAGCCCGCACAGCCTGCTGCCCTTTGACCTCTCGGCCTGGAGCACCTTCCAGATCGTGCTGTTTTTGGACCGCATGCTGGACCGGTCCCCTCTGCCCCAAGGTACTGTTCCCCTATTACTGTAGTACTGTAAGGTACTGTAAGGTACTGTTCCTCCAGTACGATAGTACTGTTATACTGGACCGCATGCTGGACCGGTCCCCTCTGCCCCAAGGTACTGTTCTGTAGTACTCTTGTACTGTTCTGTAGTACTCTAGTACTGTAAGGTACTGTTCCTCTAGTACTGCAGTACTGTAGTATAAGTAGTATAACACAATAGTGTGGATAACCAAACACTGTCTCTCTTCCCCCCTATCTGTCTTTCTCTCTGTCTGTCTCTCTGCCTGTCTGTCCAGACGTGATGTCCAGCCTGTCTGTCTGCTACTCGTCTGTGTTTGATGGTCTGAATGCTGAGGTTCAGATCCGCTGGCTGCAGATGGTGGTGAGGAACTCCTTCTACCCCGAGCTGCCGAGGCTCCGGGCCTTCCTGCTGAAACACGTGAGTACTTCTACCGGGTACTTCTACCGGGTACTACTTATTGTACTCGCCAGTACTATGTTACGTCGCCTTCAGTCCGTCTTGAACCTGAATGAACCATAGTGTTAGCATCACCATCGCAGCTTCAGGAGACCCCTGGGCCAACCAGGCCCGAAAGGTCCAAAAGGCCTCCTTCTTCAGCTGGACGGCTTCCCTCACCCTGGTGGTGGACACCGGGGTGAGGGAAGCCGTCACGACACTGATGACCTTCTGACCACAGCTCCTAGCGGCCGCGTCCTCAATAGAGGCTTTGAACACGGCCCACTAGGACTCCATGTCCCCAACCGATCTACCACCTTAAGGTGGAGATTCATGTCGTGACCCAAAGAACCAGGTCTCAGATTCAAACGGCCGAGATGAGCTTCCTCATAGGACTCAGCCTTAGAGATAGGGTGAGGAGATGAGTTTCCTCTGTAGGACTCAGCCTTAACTACTTCCTGTCTGCAGACCTCCAGGATGTACACGGTGCCGCTGTATGACGACCTGGTTGCCGGGGTGATGAAGTGTGTTGCCGTGGAGATTTTCAACCAGACTCAACGCCGCCTGCATCCGAACCTCAGACGCACGCTACAGCAGATCCTGTTCCAGACCCCCACCCAGAACCAGACCCCTTCCCAGAACCAGACCCCTTCCCAGAACCAGAACCAGACCCCTTCCCAGAACCAGAACCAGACCCCCACCCAGAACCAGACCCCTTCCCAGAACCAGAACCAGACCCCCACCCAGAACCAGAACCAGACCCTCACCCAGACCCCCACCCAGAACCAGACCCCGACAAAGACCCCCACCCAGACCCAGACTGGTTTCACCACCCCGACCGCCTCCACCCACCAGAACCAGACCGGCTCCACTAACCAGAACCAGACCGGCTCCACTAACCAGAACCAGACCGGCTCCACTAACCAGAACCAGACCGGCTCTCCCATCCCCGGCTCCCCCACCTTCCCACTGCCGGCCGCCACAGCAACCGCCTCCGCTGCTGCTGCCGCGACAACCACCGCCATCGCTCTGAGGGACGTCAACGTCTCGGCCTGAAGTCCAGACCCAGCTCTGATGAGACGGTCGTCTGATTGGACGTCAGTGAGACGGTCCAATCAGACGATTGGTCGATGATGTCATCGATGACTAGCAGCAGAACGGGTTATTGATTGCCTTCATTGATTTCTGACTTATTGTTTGATACTTATTGAATGTTTCCAGTGCTTCTATTGGTCACTTCATCCGTTAACAGTTTAACTTTTAACTTCATTGATTATTTTACCATTCGGAGGAGCGATGCCTTCACTGCCTCCTGGTTTTTGAACTGATTAATCTTTTAAGAAAACACGTTTGATGTGTACCTTCTACCTCCTGACGCTAACACGCCTGCAGACCTCGACTCGGGGCTCCGACCGCACATTAACTCCTCGTGTCACATGACTCCTCAGTCCATCTCAAAACCAGCAGACTTCCACCTGAGTGGCCTTAACGCTGCGTTCACTGCCGCTGGGAACTGAGGCGCGCAGCAGCAATAAAAACGGCTTCCTCTCTGAACTCGGATCACTTTGATCAGAACCCAATCAATAAAGAAAATAATCAAGAACCCCAGATTGTATTTATATGTTTTGGCACAAAAATGATTGGAAGCCGGAATGTCCCACTGTTCACAGCTGTCAGTGAAAGCCTCTCCAGAGACGGTTTGTAATGAATGTTGAACTACAAATAAACACTTTGGACTACAAATGGCTTGGCGGGTTTTTGGAGAACCTTTACGGGTTCCAGCCGGATATTAGTATAATCCAAAACCTTTATTTTGAAGGAACAGTTCAATTATCTGCTTTTATTCTTTAAAGATTTCAATAAAAAACGTAAATGTTGAGTTCTATTTTTCATTAAAAGGACGTCGATGGAGACAAATCCATCACAATGCTACACAACATCCTGTAGGTCCATGCTACACAACATCGTGTGGTCCATGCTACACAACATCCTGTAGGTTCATGCTACACAACATCCTGTAGGTCCATGCTACACAACATCCTGTAGGTCCATGCTACACAACATCGTGTGGTCCATGCTACACAACATCCTGTAGGTTCATGCTACACAACATCCTGTAGGTTCATGCTACACAACATACTGTAGTCCATGCTACACAACATCCTGTAGGTCCATGCTACACAACATCATGTAGGTCCATGCTACACAACATCCTGTAGGTCCATGCTACACAACATACTGTGGTCCATGCTACACAACATCCTGTAGGTCCATGCTACACAACATCCTGTAGGTTCATGCTACACAACATCGTGTGGTCCATGCTACACAACATCCTGTAGGTCCATGCTACACAACATCATGTAGGTCCATGCTACACAACATCCTGTAGGTCCATGCTACACAATATCCTGTAGGTTCATGCTACACAACATCCTGTAGGTCCATGCTACACAACATCCTGTAGGTACATGCTACACAACATACTGTAGGTCCATGCTACACAACATCCTGTAGGTTCATGCTACACAACATCCTGTAGGTTCATGCTACACAACATCCTGTAGGTCCATGCTACACAACATCCTGTAGGTCCATGCTACACAACATCCTGTTAGTCAGCTTAATGAAATGTATTTAATAATGTATTCAATCACATTTCACATATAAATGTATTTAACAATGTATTTAATAATATCATCTTTTCTTGAATGTGCTGGGAAATCTGTGACGCTGCCTTCAAAATAAAAGCGGTGAAAGGTGACGTTAAAATCCCATAAAACACAAATATATACATGTATATATACATATATAAAATATATATGTATAAATACATACATGTGTATATGTCTCCTGATATGAGATCGATATATGACAAGAGGAGGACCACGTTCTCAGCTGGACCCTTTTATTCTGAAGGACTGGACCGGAAAGGTGCTTCATGAGCGGCTGCGTGACTTCCGGGAGGAGAGAGCATCAGAGACCTGCAGCAGCTGGACCGTGAGGACCAGGACCCTCTGGACCGGGACCAGCATGGAGACCCGGGTCGTCTACCACCTGGAGGACCAGGAGACCCCGTACCTGATTCGCATCAACGTGCCCGCGCAGCGCGTGACCCTGGCGGACTTCAAACACGTCCTCAACAAGCCCAACGTGCGGTTCTTCTTCAAATCCGTGGACGACGAGATCGGGTGAGTCACGTGACCGGTATCGATCAGATGACGTCACTAGCATTGTTGTTGTTATTAGTACAAACAAACTAAATACTGAAGGACGAGGTCAGCATTATTATTATTATTTAGCATTATCAGGTGTTGTTTATTATTATTGTCATTTATTATCCCGTATTATATTATTGTTATTATTTACTATCAGGTATTATATTATTATTATTCATTATTAATATTATGATTTATTATCAGGTATTATATTATTATTATTCATTAATATTATTATTATTATTATTTACTATCAGGTATTATATTATTATTAATAGTATCCTTATAGTCCTTATAGTCTCATAACCTCAGTGAGCATGTTATTGATCACGTGGTATGAAACAAACATAAGAAACACAAACATGGTTCTTTTATTGTTTATGGTTCATTGTTGCATTTTGAATATTACTTTGTGAAGACATGACATGTTCTTTTCTGGATTAAAGTGGGACGAGAACGCTGGTCATGTGACTGATGTTTAATCTGGGATCAGAGCAGATCATCTCTCAGTGCTCTGACTGTTAGTATTATATATATATATGTATATATATATATATATATATATATATATATATATATACACATGTATATACATGTGTATATATATATATATATATATATATATATATATATATATATATATATATATATATATATATATATACATACATACATACATACAGGAACAACAAATACAGGAACAGGAACAACAAAAACAGTCTGTTCAGTAGTAAGGGTCCCTGTGAGGGACAAGCCCCTCCTTCTTTTGTCATGTTCAGTAGTAAGGGTCCCTGTGAGGGACAAGCCCCTCCTTCTTTTGTCATGTTCAGTAGTAAGGGTCCCTGTGAGGGACAAGCCACTCCTTCTTTTGTCATGTTCAGTAGTAAGGGTCCCTGTGAGGGACAAGCCACTGCCTGCAGTCCTCAAGTCCTCCTTGTTTCCAGAGCTAAAGACCCTTTTCTTCTCCTTGAGGAGGGCCTTCAACTTCACGTCTTCAACTTGAGCTTGAGGCTGGTAAAGTACCACAGCTGTGAAGACGTCCTGCGTGGTACCGGTCCCAAAGACCCCGCGGCCCCAGGACCTTAACAGCTTCAGGCCGGTGGGGTTAGCATCCCACCTGATGAAGACCCTGGAGAGGCTGGTCCTTGTCCATCTCCGCCCCCTGGTGGTCTACTTCTGGACCCACTTCAGTCCGCCTGCCAGTCTGGCATCGGGGTGGATGACACTGTCATCTACCTGCTACAGAAATCCTCTCTCACCTGGAAAAGTCTGAAGACCTGTGAGGGTCTTCTTCTTAGACTTCTCTAAGGCCTTCAACACATCCAGCCTTTGCTTCTGAGGGACCAGCTGGAGCAGACTGGGGTGGACCACCTCACTGTATGGATCCTGGACCACCTCACTGTATGGATCCTGGACCACCTCACTGTATGGATCCTGGACCACCTCACTGTATGGATCCTGGACCACTTCACTGTATGGATCCTGGACCACTTCACTGTATGGATCCTGGACCACTTCACTGTATGGATCCTGGACCACCTCACTGTATGGATCCTGGACCACCTCACTGTATGGATCCTGGACCACCTCACTGTATGGATCCTGGACCACTTCACTGTATGGATCCTGGACCACCTCACTGTATGGATCCTGGACCACCTCACTGTATGGATCCGGGACCACCTCACTGTATGGATCCTGGACCACCTCACTGTATGGATCCTGGACCACCTCACTGCATGGATCCTGGACCACCTCACTGTATGGATCCTGGACCACCTCACTGTATGGATCCTGGACCACCTCACTGTATGGATCCTGGACCACCTCACCAACCGTCCACAGTATGTGTGGATACAGAGTGAGAGTCAGACCAGGTGTCCTGCAGCACGGGGGTCCCACAAGGAACCGTTCTGGGTCCATTCCTCTTCTCCATATAGACCTAGGACTTTAAACTGAACCAGGACTTTTTCATTGGATGGTGGAGTGATGATGGTGGTGACGATGAAGATGAATATGATGATGATGATGATGTGTGTTTTAACAGAGTGGTCAAAGAGGAGATCAGTGATGAAGATGCCAGACTGCCCTTTGTGAACGGACGAGTCGTCTGCTGGGTCAGAAACACACACACACACACACACACTCACTCACTCACTCACTCACTCACTCACTCACTCACTCACTCACTCACTCAGGTGTTCTCTCTCCACAGTTGGTGTCTTCAGACACCTGTCAGTCAGACATCAGGGTGTCAGACCTCCAGTCCTTGGCCACGCCCACTAGTCTGGCCCCGCCCCCCATCGAGAGGACAGGTGTGATTAAAGACTTCATAGCCACGCCCACTAGTCTGGCCACGCCCACTAGTCTGGCCCCGCCCCCCATCGAGAGGACAGGTGTGATCGGAGACTCCAGACCTCCGTCCTTCCAGTGAGTATATATATATATATATATATATATATATATATATATATTATATCAATAACTCATGAAGACAGAGAGACAATAACCTGTCTGTCTCTCTCTCTCCCTGCCTGTCTGTCTCAGTGCTGCTGCTCTGGGTCAGGAGGAGCTTCAGGGGTCGGAGGTCAACCCGGCTGGTGAAGATCGAGGTGAGTCTTCATCACTCTGAGTGACAGCAGGCTTTCAGGGTTTTGCATCTCTGATTGGCCGCTCTCTCTCTGCAGGCGGCCGTCTCAATGGCCACGCCCACCACCTGCCAGCTGACCACAAGGGGGCGGGGCCAACAGGTGACGGCTCGTCAACCCAACGCAGCAGCCAATTAGAGAGCACCAGCTTCTGCTCTTCTGAGGAAGACTCAGGAGGAAGGTCAGACACGCACACACACACACACGCACACACGCACACACACGCACGCACACACACACACACACACACACACACACACACACAGTACAACACTAATGACATTGTGCTAAGCTAAGCTAAGCTAAAGATGGATAAACTTGTACGGCTCCTTTAAGCGTCCTGATCACGTGACCCGTGACGTCATCAGCAGCTCTCCTGTGATTGGTCCTCGCCCTCCGGGCTTCTTCTTCTGCTCCAGTAAACCTGTTCAGCCTTCCGGCTCCGCCCCCTGCTCTGATTGGCTGCTGCAGGTCACATGACCGCTGGTTCTCTGTGTTTATTGTCCCGCTGACCTGAGAGCAGAGAGGATGTGTTCTAGACCTGATCCTCATCAGACCTGATCCTCTATCAGACCTGATCCTCTTCAGACTTGATCCTCTTCGGACTTGATCCTCTATCAGACCTGATCCTCTTCAGACTTGATCCTCTTCGGACTTGATCCTCTATCAGACCTGATCCTCTTCAGACTTGATCCTCTTCGGACTTGATCCTCTATCAGACCTGATCCTCATCAGACCTGATCCTCTATCAGACCTGATCCTCTATCAGACTTGATCCTCTTCAGACTTGATCCTCTTCAGACTTGATCCTCTATCAGACCTGATCCTCATCAGACCTGATCCTCTATCAGACCTGATCCTCATCAGACCTGATCCTCTATCAGACTTGATCCTCTTCAGACTTGATCCTCTTCGGACCTGATCCTCATAGTTTAGTCTCTTTCACTCTGGATTCTGGATTATTTACATTTACACATTTATTTTTTCTGGTTTCTATGATTTAATTTCCAAAGGTTTGTTTTTATTTATGTATGTTCATGGAAACACATATGTAGTACATATATATACATATATGTACTACACATATGTACTACATATATAGTACTACATATGTGTAGTTGGATGAAATTTAAAATAACAAAATATGATTATCTTTTTTTATTTTAGAAAATTAAGTTTCTCTCTTATTAGTATTTGATCTATTTAATATTTTTATTATTAAATGTATATTTATTAAATATATTTCTCTAGCTTTTATTTATGATATATTAAAGTAATTATTGTTTATGGTAAACTTCATTTAGAGTCTGTTTTGATGTAAATTTTGTTTGTTTCATGAATTCCCCTGTGATGTCACACCTGTGATGTCACACTTCCCCTGTGATGTCACACCTGTGATGTCACACTTCCCCTGTGATGTGACACAGGTTCAGCCAATCCACCGGTCAGAGCAGCTCGTCACCGAAACTCTTGAGAAAACAACGACGACGTCACCGCAGAGCCAGAGGCCCGCGGATGGAGAAGGTACACACAATACACACAATACACACTTATATACACACAAAACACACTATACACACTTATATACACACAATACACACTAAACACACTTATATACACAATACACATAATACACATAACACACTATACACACAATACACACTTATACACACTATACACACATTACACACACATTACACACTATACACATTACACTCTATACACACATTACACACTATACACACATATATACACACATTACACACATTATACACTATACACACAATACACACTATACACATTACACTCTATACACACATTACACACTATACACACATATATACACACATTACACACTATACACACATATATACACACATTACACACTATACACACACATTACACACTATGCACACTATACACACTTATATACACATGTACACACTAAACACACATATACACACACTATACACACACACAAGGTTTGGAAGTTTCATTTGAATATTTAAATAGATATAAATATTGATCACGTGTGTGTGTATTTGTGTATATGTGTGTTTATTGTACAGCTCAGTGTGCAGTAGATGAGGTCGTGCTTTTATTCTGACAGTCTAGACAGGAAGCAGCTGACATGAGGATTCTGTTTTATTTGTCTGTCCTTTCTTATCTTCTAACTCTGTCTGTCCTCCTGTCTGTCCTCCTGTCTGTTCCTCCTGTCTGTTCCTCCTGTCTTTCCTCCTGTCTGTCTGTCCTCCTGTCTGTCCTCCTGTCTGTCCTCCTGTCTGTCTGTTCCTCCTGTCTGTTCCTCCTGTCTCTTCTCCTGTCTGTCCTCCTGTCTGTCTGTTCCTCCTGTCTGTTCCTCCTGTCTCTTCTCCTGTCTGTCCTCCTGTCTGTCTGTACCTCCTGTCTGTTCCTCCTGTCTGTACTCCTGTCTATCCTCCTGTCTGTTCCTCCTGTCTGTTCCTCCTGTCTGTTCCTCCTGTCTGTACTCCTGTCTGTTCCTCCTGTCTGTACTCCTGTCTGTACTCCTGTCTGTCCTCCTGTCTGGTCCTCCTGTCTGTTCCTCCTGTCTGTACTCCTGTCTATCTTCCTGTCTGTTCCTCCTGTCTGTTCCTCCTGTCTGTTCCTCCTGTCTGTACTCCTGTCTGTACTCCTGTCTGTTCCTCCTGTCTGTACTCCTGTCTGTTCCTCCTGTCTGTACTCCTGTCTGTACTCCTGTCTGTACTCCTGTCTGTTCCTCCTGTCTGTACTCCTGTCTGTACTCCTGTCTGTCCTCCTGTCTGGTCCTCCTGTCTGTCTGTCCTCCTGTCTGTTCCTCCTGTCTGTTCCTCCTGTCTGTCCTGTCTGTTCTCTTGTCTGTTCCTCTTGTCTGTCCTGTCTGTTCTCTTGTCTGTTCCTCTTGTCTGTTCTCCTGTCTGTTCTCTTGTCTGTTCTCCTGTCTGTTCCTCCCATCTGTTCCTCTTGTCTGTTCTCCTGTCTGTTCCTCTTGTCTGTTCCTCTTGTCTGTTCTCCTGTCTGTTCCTCTTGTCTGTTCTCCTGTCTGTTCTCTTGTCTGTTCCTCTTGTCTGTTCTCCTGTCTGTTCCTCTTGTCTGTTCCTCTTGTCTGTTCTCCTGTCTGTTCCTCTTGTCTGTTCCTCTTGTCTGTTCTCCTGTCTGTTCCTCTTGTCTGTTCCTCTTGTCTGTTCTCCTGTCTGTTCCTCTTGTCTGTTCCTCTTGTCTGTTCCTCTTGTCTGTTCTCCTGTCTGTTCCTCTTGTCTGTTCCTCTTGTCTGTTCTCCTGTCTGTTCCTCTTGTCTGTTCTCCTGTCTGTTCCTCCTGTCTGTTCCTCTTGTCTGTTCTCCTGTCTGTTCCTCCCATCTGTTCCTCTTGTCTGTTCTCCTGTCTGTTCCTCTTGTCTGTTCCTCTTGTCTGTTCCTCTTGTCTGTTCTCCTGTCTGTTCCTCCTGTCTGTTCCTCTTGTCTGTTCTCCTGTCTGTCCTCCTGTCTGTTCCTCCTGTCTGCCCTCCTGTCTGTCCTCCTGTCTGTCTGTCCTCCTGTCTGTCTCTTCCTCCTGTCTGTTCCTCCTGTCTGTCCTCCTGCCTGTTCCTCCTGTCTGTCTGTCTTCCTGTCTGTCTGTCCTTCTGTCTGTTCCTCCTGTCTGTTCCTCTTGTCTGTCCTCCTGTCTGTCTGTCCCTCCTGTCTGTCCTCCTGTCTGTCTGTCCCTCCTGTCTGTACTCCTGTCTGTCTGTCCCTCCTGTCTGTTCCTCTTGTCTGTTCCTTCTGTCTGTCTGTCTGTTCCTCCTGTCTGGTCCTCCTGTCTGTCCTCCTGTCTGTCTGTCCTTCTGTCTGTTCCTCCTGTCTGTTCCTCTTGTCTGTCCTCCTGTCTGTTCCTTCTGTCTGTCTGTCCTCCTGTCTGTCCCTCCTGTTTGTTCCTCTTGTCTGTCCTCCTGTCTGTTCCTTCTGTCTGTCTGTCCTCCTGTCTGTCTGTCCCTCCTGTCTGTCCCTCCTGTCTGTTCCTCCTGTCTGTTCCTCTTGTCTGTTCCTCCTGTCTGTCTGTCCTCCTGTCTGTCTGTTCCTCCCATCTGTTCCTCTTGTCTGTTCTCCTGTCTGTTCCTCTTGTCTGTTCCTCTTGTCTGTTCTCCTGTCTGTTCCTCTTGTCTGTTCCTCTTGTCTGTTCTCCTGTCTGTTCCTCTTGTCTGTTCTCCTGTCTGTTCTCTTGTCTGTTCCTCTTGTCTGTTCTCCTGTCTGTTCCTCTTGTCTGTTCTCCTGTCTGTTCCTCTTGTCTGTTCCTCTTGTCTGTTCTCCTGTCTGTTCCTCTTGTCTGTTCCTCTTGTCTGTTCCTCTTGTCTGTTCTCCTGTCTGTTCCTCTTGTCTGTTCCTCTTGTCTGTTCTCCTGTCTGTTCCTCTTGTCTGTTCTCCTGTCTGTTCCTCCTGTCTGTTCCTCTTGTCTGTTCTCCTGTCTGTTCCTCCCATCTGTTCCTCTTGTCTGTTCTCTTGTCTGTTCCTCTTGTCTGTTCTCCTGTCTGTTCCTCTTGTCTGTTCCTCTTGTCTGTTCTCCTGTCTGTTCCTCTTGTCTGTTCCTCTTGTCTGTTCCTCTTGTCTGTTCTCCTGTCTGTTCCTCTTGTCTGTTCCTCTTGTCTGTTCTCCTGTCTGTTCCTCTTGTCTGTTCTCCTGTCTGTTCCTCCTGTCTGTTCCTCTTGTCTGTTCTCCTGTCTGTTCCTCCCATCTGTTCCTCTTGTCTGTTCTCCTGTCTGTTCCTCTTGTCTGTTCCTCTTGTCTGTTCCTCTTGTCTGTTCTCCTGTCTGTTCCTCCTGTCTGTTCCTCTTGTCTGTTCTCCTGTCTGTCCTCCTGTCTGTTCCTCCTGTCTGCCCTCCTGTCTGTCCTCCTGTCTGTCTGTCCTCCTGTCTGTCTCTTCCTCCTGTCTGTTCCTCCTGTCTGTCCTCCTGCCTGTTCCTCCTGTCTGTCTGTCTTCCTGTCTGTCTGTCCTTCTGTCTGTTCCTCCTGTCTGTTCCTCTTGTCTGTCCTCCTGTCTGTCTGTCCCTCCTGTCTGTCCTCCTGTCTGTCTGTCCCTCCTGTCTGTACTCCTGTCTGTCTGTCCCTCCTGTCTGTTCCTCTTGTCTGTTCCTTCTGTCTGTCTGTCTGTTCCTCCTGTCTGGTCCTCCTGTCTGTCCTCCTGTCTGTCTGTCCTTCTGTCTGTTCCTCCTGTCTGTTCCTCTTGTCTGTCCTCCTGTCTGTTCCTTCTGTCTGTCTGTCCTCCTGTCTGTCTGTCCCTCCTGTCTGTCCCTCCTGTCTGTTCCTCCTGTCTGTTCCTCTTGTCTGTTCCTTCTGTCTGTCTGTCCTCCTGTCTGTCTGTCCTCCTGTCTGTCTGGTCCTCCTGTCTGTCCTCCTGTATGTCCTCCTGTCTGTCCTCCTGTCTGTCTGTCCTCCTGTCTGTCTGTTCCTCCTGTCTGTCCTCCTGTCTGATCCTCCTGTCTGTCTGTTCCTTCTGTCTGTCCTCTTGTCTGTTCTCCTGTCTGTTCGTCTTGTCTGTCCTCCTGTCTGTCCTCTTGTCTGTCCTCCTGTCTGTCCTCCTGTCTGTCTCTCAGTCTGTGTCTTTCAGCAGTGTCACAGACTCCACCATGTCACTCAACGTCATCACAGTCACTCTGAACATGGGTGAGTACCAGAAGTACTAGAAGTACTCGAAGGAGTACCAGAAGAAGGAGTACTATGAATAAGTAGTACTAGAAGTATTCTCATCATTTACCTCAGTACCGCTTAACGTATTTATACATGTAGTGCAGTAAAAGTACACACCAGTGTAGAGATATAGATACTTAAGTACCTCTACTACTACATATGATGTGTAGTGATGTAGTATTACTCAGCAGTACTACGTTAGTAGTAATAAATACTGTGATGTAGTATTACTCAGCTCTCAGTCTCCCTTCCTACCTGTATCCCTTCCTACCTGTCTCCTGTCTCCCTTCCTATCTGTCTCCCTTCCTACCTGTCTCCGTCTCCCTTCGTAACTGTCTCCTGTCTCCCTTCCTATCTGTCTCCCTTCCTACCTGTCTCCGTCTCCCTTCCTAACTGTCTCCTGTCTCCCTTCCTAACTGTCTCCCTTCCTACCTGTCTCCCTTCCTAACTGTCTCCCTTCCTACCTGTCTCCCTTCCTAACTGTCTCCCTTCCTACCTGTCTCCTGTCTCCCTTCCTAACTGTCTCCCTTCCTACCTGTCTCCTGTCTCCCTTCCTAACTGTCTCCCTTCCTACCTGTCTCCTGTCTCCCTTCCTAACTGTCTCCCTTCCTACCTGTCTCCCTTCCTAACTGTCTCCCTTCCTACCTGTCTCCTGTCTCCCTTCCTAACTGTCTCCCTTCCTACCTGTCTCCCTTCCTATCTGTCTCCCTTCCTACCTGTCTCCGTCTCCCTTCCTAACTGTCTCCTGTCTCCCTTCCTAACTGTCTCCCTTCCTACCTGTCTCCTGTCTCCCTTCCTACCTGTCTCCCTTCCTAACTGTCTCCCTTCCTAACTGTCTCCCTTCCTACCTGTCTCCTGTCTCCCTTCCTAACTGTCTCCCTTCCTACCTGTCTCCTGTCTCCTGCCTCCTGTCTCCCTTCCTAACTGTCTCCCTTCCTACCCGTCTCCTGTCTCCTGCCTCCTGTCTCCCTTCCTAACTGTCTCCCTTCCTACCCGTCTCCTGTCTCCTGCCTCCTGTCTCCCTTCCTAACTGTCTCCCTTCCTACCCGTCTCCTGTCTCCTGCCTCCTGTCTCCCTTCCTAACTGTCTCCCTTCTTACCTGTTTCCCTTCCTACCCGTCTCCTGTCTCCTGTCTCCCTTCCTAACTGTCTCCCTTCCTACCTGTCTCCCTTCCTACCTGTCTCCTGTCTCCCTTCCTAACTGACCCCCTTCCTAACTGTCTCCCTTGCTACCTGTCTCCCTTGCTACCTGTCTCCCTTGTTACCTGTCTCCCTTCCTGCCTGTCTCCCTTCCTGCCTGTCTCCCTTCCTGCCTGTCTCCCTTCCCCCTGTCTCCCTACCTGTCTCCCTACCTGTCTCCCTTTCTCCTGTCTCCTTTCCTACCTGTCTCCCTGCCCCCTGTCTCCCTCCCCCGTGTTTCCTTTCCTGCCGGTCTACCTGTCTCCCTTCCTGCCTGTCTCCCTTCCTGCCTGTCTCCCTTCCTGCCTGTCTCCCTACCTGTCTCCCTGCCCCCTGTCTCCCTACTTGTCTCCCTTCCTGCCTGTCTCCCTTCCTACCTGTCTCCCTACCTCTCTCCCTGCCCCCTGTCTCCCTACCTGTCTCCCTACCTGTCTCCTTTCCTACCTGTCTCCCTACCTGTCTCCCTGCCCCCTGTCTCCTTACCTGTCTCCCTGCCCCCTGTCTCCCTGCCCCCTGTCTCCCTGCCCCTGTCTTCCTACCTGTCTCCCTTCCTACCCATCTCCCTACCTGTCTCCCTGCCCCTGTCTCCCTACCTGTATCCCTGCCCCCTGTCTCCCTACCTGTCTCCCTACCTGTCTCCCTGCCCCCTGTCTCCCTTCCTACCTGTCTCCCTGCCCCCTGTCTCCCTGCCTGTCTCCTTGCCTGTCTCCCTGCCCCTGTCTCCCTACCTGTATCCCTGCCCCCTGTCTCCCTACCTGTCTCCCTGCCCCCTGTCTCCCTGCCCCCTGTCTCCCTTCCTACCTGTCTCCCTGCCCCCTGTCTCCCTACCTGTCTCCCTGCCACCTGTCTCCCTGCCCCCTGTCTCCTTGCCTGTCTCCCTGCCCCTGTCTCCCTACCTGTCTCCCTACCTGTCTCCCTACCTGTCTCCCTGCCCCTGTCTCCCTACCTGTCTCCCTGCCCCTGTCTCCCTGCCCCTGTCTCCCTACCTGTCTCCCTACCTGTCTCCCTGCCCCTGTCTCCCTGCCTGTCTCCCTGCCCCTGTCTCCCTGCCCCTGTCTCCCTGCCCCTGTCTCCCTACCTGTCTCCCTGCCCCTGTCTCCCTGCCCCTGTCTCCCTACCTGTCTCCCTGCCCCTGTCTCCCTGCCCCTGTCTCCCTGCCCCTGTCTCCCTGCCCCTGTCTCCCTGCCCCTGTCTCTCAGAGAGGTATAACTTCCTGGGCATCAGCATCGTGGGTCAGAGTAACGATCGAGGAGACGGAGGAATTTATATCGGCTCCATCATGAAGGGAGGAGCGGTGGAGGGGGACGGCCGTATCGAGCCCGGAGACATGCTGCTACAGGTACTACTGCTAGTACTGCTAGTACTACTACTGTTAGAGGTACTACTACTACTGTTAGAGGTACTAATACTACTGTCTCTTTCAGGTGAACAACATTAACTTTGAGAACATGAGTAACGACGACGCTGTCAGAGTCCTCAGAGACATCGTCCACAAGCCAGGGTGAGAGTACTGCTAATACTGCTGCTAGTACTGCTGCTAGTACTGCTGCTAGTACTGCTGCTAGTACTACTGCTAGTACTACTCGTAGATCATGGAACATCTATATGTACCTCTCCCTCAGGGCCTTGACCTTAACGGTGGCTAAGTGTTGGGATCCGAGTCCTCGCAGCTGCTTCAGTCTGCCGAGAAGTGAGTCGTCAAGACAGAATATTATGAATTATTAAAATATTACGTTAAAGCTCAGACTGACCTTGTGTCCTCTCTCCTCTCCTCTCTCTTTGACCCCTCTCTCCTCAACCCCTCTCTCCTCTCTCCTCGTCTCCTCGTCTCCTGTCTCCTGTCTCCTCGAAGGCGAGCCGGTCCGTCCCATCGACCCGGCAGCCTGGGTGTCTCACACGGCGGCCATGACGGGTCTGCCCCCCCACTACGGTGAGACTCCCATCAGCCACTGCGGTGTCCCATCAGCCACTGCGGCGTGCGTCCGACACCACCTGCCGTACAATAACCTGCCGGTGTTTTTCAGGCGTGCAGGAAGAGAACCAGCTGACCGTCCACAGCGACATGACGGCGGTGGTCCAGGCCATGGCCGACCCAGAGTCCGGTCTGGAGGTCCGGGACCGGATGTGGCTGAAGATTACCATCCCCAACGCCTTCATTGGTAAGAAGACCAGAACCAGAACAACCATTATGGATCACCATGGATCAGGGGACGACATGGACCACTAACGAGGTTCAGACAGAAGGGGGGTCCAGGACATGGTGGTCAGGAGGTTACATTAAATTACATTACATTTCATTTAGCTGACGCTTTTATCCAAAGCGACTTACAATAATTGCAAATCCACCATGAGTACAAACTCAGAACAACAATAATCAAGAAAGTGCTACTACGGCGCTATCTTCCTTATTCAAGGTGTAGTCATTCCACCATTGAGGAGCCAGGACACAAACAGTCTGACTTTGTTGAGTGTTTAGCTCTCAGTGACGCAGCTACAAGCCGATTGGCAGAAGCCGAGCGGAGCGAACGAGCCGGGGTGTACGGTTTCACCATGTCCTGGATGCGAGCAAATGACAGAGCCGAGAGAGTTGGTGTCCAGAAAGAAGAGGAGAGGATCCAGGACGGAGCCTTGAGGGACTCCAGTAGTGAGAGGACAAGGTTCAGACACAGATCCTCTCCAAGTTACCCGGTTGGTGGTCGTTGAGGTAGGATGAGAAGAGAGAGAGAGCGCAGTGCCTGGGATACCAAGGTCCTGGAGGAAGGAGATGAGGATCTGGTGGTTCACTGTGTCAAAGGCAGCAGAAAGGTCTAGAAGGATAAGGACAGAGGAGAGAGAGGCTGCTCTAGCAGTGTGAAGCTGCTCAGAGACAGCAAGGAGGGCAGTCTCTGTTGAGGCCTTGAGTCCAGACTGGTGAGGGTCCAGAAGGTTGTTCTGGTCTCTGTTGAGGTCTTGCATCCAGACTGGTGAGGGTCCAGAAGGTTGTTCTGGTGGAGAAAGGAGGAGACTTGGTTAAAGATGGCTCGCTCCAGAGTTTTGTAAAGAAAGGGAAGGAGAGAGACAGGTCTGTAGTTGTTGACTTCAGGAGAGGGTTGAGAGGGTTTCTTCAGGAGAGGGTTGACTCTTCCTCCTTCAGAGAGTCAGGGAAACAGCCAGCTGAGAGGGAGGTGTTGATAAGATGGGTGAGAAAGGGAAGAAGGTCAGGAGCAATGGACTGGAGAATGAGAGATGGGATGGGGTCAAGGGGGCAGGTGGTTGGGCGGGCAGAGGTTACCATGGTTACCAAGGTAAGGACTTGAGTGGGAGACAGGGAGTTAATGGAGGTGTAGGTATAGAAGAACATGGATTAGTAAATGAAGAGCGTATGTTACCCATTCAGACAGGGGGGTGAGGAGGGGGGGTCCAGGACCTGGTGGTCCAGAGGTTCAGACAGAAGGGGGGGTCCAGGACCTGGTGGTCCAGAGGTTCAGACAGAAGGGGGGGTCCAGGACCTGGTGGTCCAGAGGTTTAGACAGAAGGGGGGGTTCAGGACCTGGTGGTCCAGAGGTTCAGACAGAGATCAGCGTCTCATGTCAGCTTGTGGTCCTTCCAGGTTCAGATGTGGTGGACTGGCTGCACCGGACCCTGGAGGGGTTCACCGACCGCCGCGAAGCTCGCAAGTACGCAGGAAACCTCCTAAAGGCCGGATTCATCCGGCACACCGTCAACAAGGTGACCTTCTCTGAACAGTGCTACTACGTGTTCGGGGACCTCTGTGGAGGTGAGCACCGTCTCTGGTGATCTTTGATTATACTGATTATTACTGATTACTGGTGATTACTGGTGATTATTACTGATTACTGATTATTATTGATTACTAGTGATTATTAATGATTATTGGTGATTACTGGTCATTATTACTGATTACTGATTATTACTGATTACTGGTGATTATTACTGATTATTACTGATTACTGGTGATTATTACTGATTACTGATTATTACTGATTACTGGTGATTAATGATGATTACTGGTGATTGTTACTGATTATTGGTGATTGTTACTGATTATTTGTGATTATTACTGTTTACTCGTGATTATTACTGATTACTGGGGATTACTGGTGATTATTGGTGATTAATGATGATTATTACTGACTACTGGTGATTATTGGTGATTAATAATGATTATTGGTGATTACTGGTGATTATTACTGATTAGTTGTCACCAATTGTAGGTCCAGGACCTCGTACTAGTCCAGACTATTGATTCCTCCTGTCTGTCAGATCTGGGTGTGATGACTCTGCTGGATCACGAAGAAAACTCCAGTCGAGGAGAAGGATCAGACTGTGACCCGCCGGGCCCAGCACCGGGCCCAGAGAGGCCCCCGGCCTTCCCATACCAGTACCCCGTCCCTCACCCCTATAGCTCTCCTTCACCCATCCACCAGCTGCCGGCCTGGGAAGGAGGAGGAGGAGGAGGAAGAAGAGGAAGTCAGCACAGTGAAGGTGACGTGTTCTCATCCTGATGATAATCACTAACTGTTGTCATCCTGCATGATTCATACTTACTATTAAAAAGATTCACCAGTAGCGCCACCAGGAAGTGGGTGTCTTGTTCCTCGGTAGGACGGACAGGAAGTGGGTGTCTTGTCCCTCGGTAGGACGGACAGGAAGTGGGTGTCTTGTACCTCGGTAGGACGGACAGGAAGTGGGTGTCTTGTCCCTCTGTAGCACGGACAGGAAGTGGGTGTCTTGTCCCTCGGTAGATTGGACAGGAAGTGGGTGTCTTGTCCCTCGGTAAGACGGACAGGAAGTGGGTGTCTTGTCCCTCGGTAGATTGGACAGGAAGTGGGTGTCTTGTCCCTCGGTAAGACGGACAGGAAGTGGGTGTCTTGTCCCTCGGTAAGACGGACAGGAAGTGGGTGTCTTGTCCCTCGGTAGATTGGACAGGAAGTGGGTGTCTTGTCCCTCGGTAGGGCGGACAGGAAATGGGTGTCTTGCGAGCAGACTGAAGTAACAACAGCAACAACGTGTTTTGATGTGTACAGGAAGTCACAGCAGTGGAGGACGAGGCGGCCAATCAGAGACGACCAAACAGGAAGTGAGCGCTCCTGAGACCCCGCCCTCCTGCTCTGGTCTCCGCGGTCACGGGGACTCCGAGGAGCTCCCTGCGGCGCCGTCGTCGCATCGGGCTCGGCAGTCCTTCTGCCTGGCCGTAGGAAACCCCAGTGATTTCTTCGTGGATGTCATGTGACCCTGTGATGTCACTTCCTGTCGCGAAACACCCTTTTTTTATAAATCCCGTTTGTACTTTTGAAGAAATGCTGATGGAGTTCTGAACCAACAAACGCTGAGAGAAACGTACGTTTGATCGGACTTTCATTCTCACCGCAGTCCAACAGAACACCACATCGGAGGTCTGGGTACCTGAGGACTCCCACCTGGTACTGGATCAGGACCTGGTACTGGATCAGAACCTGACACTGGATCAGGACCTGGTACTGGATCAGGACCTGTTACTGGATCAGAACCTGGTACTGGATCAGGACCTGGTACTGGATCAGAACTTGACACTGGATGAGGATGGTTGTTGTGGGTCACACATAACTGTTTCAGATGTCCAGTAAAAAAGCACCACTACCACTGAGTCTTCCCTCCAGGACGTCTCATGTGGACCAGGAGGAGACCAGACTCACTGTTTATCAATCTGTCTTTCACGTCATATCAATAATGTAATTAATTTATGAGGATGAACAGAATATTATTGTCTTTATTTATGAACATAGTTTTATTTTGCTCTCTGTCTTCTGGTTTAAATACTGATGAACAAATAAAAACTGTGGAACTATCATTTTGTGGTGATTTCTGTGAACTAATTTGAAATTATTAAGCATGTTTTCTAATAACTTGAAGGACAGTTTAGCTGTTATGTTTAGCAATGTTTAGACCTGAACCAGTCCTAACTATAGACCTGAACCAGTCCTAACTATAGACCTGAACCAGTCCTAACTATAGACCTGAACCAGCCCTAACTATAGACCTGAACCAGTCTAACTATAGACCTGAACCAGTCTAACTATAGACCTGAACCAGTCCTAACTATAGACCTGAACCAGTCCTAACTATAGACCTGAACCAGCCCTAACTATAGACCTGAACCAGTCTAACTATAGACCTGAACCAGTCCTAACTATAGACCTGAACCAGTCTATTGACCTGAACCAGTCCTAACTATTGACCTGAACCAGTCTAACTATAGACCTGAACCAGTCCTAACTATAGACCTAAACCAGTCCTAACTATAGACCTGAACCAGTCTAACTATAGACCTGAACCAGTCTAACTATAGACCTGAACCAGTCCTAACTATAGACCTGAACCAGTCTAACTATAGACCTGAACCAGTCTAACTATAGACCTGAACCAGTCCTAACTATAGACCTGAACCAGTCTAACTATAGACCTGAACCAGTCTATTGACCTGAACCAGTCTAACTATTGACCTGAACCAGTCTAACTATAGACCTGAACCAGTCCTAACTATAGACCTGAACCAGTCTAACTATAGACCTGAACCAGTCTATTGACCTGAACCAGTCTAACTATTGACCTGAACCAGTCTAACTATAGACCTGAACCAGTCCTAACTATAGACCTGAACCAGTCCTAACTATAGACCTGAACCAGTCTAACTATAGACCTGAACCAGTCTATTGACCTGAACCAGTCTAACTATTGACCTGAACCAGTCTAACTATAGACCTGAACCAGTCCTAACTATAGACCTGAACCAGTCCTAACTATAGACCTGAACCAGTCCTAACTATAGACCTGAACCAGTCTAACTATAGACCTGAACCAGTCTATTGACCTGAACCAGTCTAACTATAGACCTGAACCAGTCTAACTATAGACCTGAACCAGTCTAACTATAGACCTGAACCAGTCTATTGACCTGAACCAGTCTAACTATTGACCTGAACCAGTCTAACTATAGACCTGAACCAGTCCTAACTATAGACCTGAACCAGTCTAACTATAGACCTGAACCAGTCTATTGACCTGAACCAGTCTAACTATAGACCTGAACCAGTCTAACTATAGACCTGAACCAGTCTATTGACCTGAACCAGTCTAACTATAGACCTGACCCAGTCTATTGACCTGAACCAGTCTAACTATTGACCTGAACCAGTCTAACTATAGACCTGAACCAGTCTAACTATAGACCTGACCCAGTCTATTGACCTGAACCAGTCTAACTATAGACCTGAACCAGTCTAACTATAGACCTGAACCAGTCTAACTATAGACCTGAACCAGTCCTAACTATAGACCTGAACCAGTCTAACTATAGACCTGAACCAGTCCTAACTATAGACCTGAACCAGTCTAACTATAGACCTGAACCAGTCTAACTATAGACCTGAACCAGCCCTAACTACAGACCTGAACTAGTCCTAACTGTAGACCTGAACCAGTCCTAACTATAGACCTGAACCAGTCCTAACTATAGACCTGAACCAGTCCTAACTATAGACCTGAACCAGCCCTAACTATAGACCTGAACCAGTCTAACTATAGACCTGAACCAGTCTAACTATAGACCTGAACCAGTCCTAACTATAGACCTGAACCAGTCCTAACTATAGACCTGAACCAGCCCTAACTATAGACCTGAACCAGTCTAACTATAGACCTGAACCAGTCCTAACTATAGACCTGAACCAGTCTATTGACCTGAACCAGTCCTAACTATTGACCTGAACCAGTCTAACTATAGACCTGAACCAGTCCTAACTATAGACCTAAACCAGTCCTAACTATAGACCTGAACCAGTCTAACTATAGACCTGAACCAGTCTAACTATAGACCTGAACCAGTCCTAACTATAGACCTGAACCAGTCTAACTATAGACCTGAACCAGTCTAACTATAGACCTGAACCAGTCCTAACTATAGACCTGAACCAGTCTAACTATAGACCTGAACCAGTCTATTGACCTGAACCAGTCTAACTATTGACCTGAACCAGTCTAACTATAGACCTGAACCAGTCCTAACTATAGACCTGAACCAGTCTAACTATAGACCTGAACCAGTCTATTGACCTGAACCAGTCTAACTATTGACCTGAACCAGTCTAACTATAGACCTGAACCAGTCCTAACTATAGACCTGAACCAGTCCTAACTATAGACCTGAACCAGTCTAACTATAGACCTGAACCAGTCTATTGACCTGAACCAGTCTAACTATTGACCTGAACCAGTCTAACTATAGACCTGAACCAGTCCTAACTATAGACCTGAACCAGTCCTAACTATAGACCTGAACCAGTCCTAACTATAGACCTGAACCAGTCTAACTATAGACCTGAACCAGTCTATTGACCTGAACCAGTCTAACTATAGACCTGAACCAGTCTAACTATAGACCTGAACCAGTCTAACTATAGACCTGAACCAGTCTATTGACCTGAACCAGTCTAACTATTGACCTGAACCAGTCTAACTATAGACCTGAACCAGTCCTAACTATAGACCTGAACCAGTCTAACTATAGACCTGAACCAGTCTATTGACCTGAACCAGTCTAACTATAGACCTGAACCAGTCTAACTATAGACCTGAACCAGTCTATTGACCTGAACCAGTCTAACTATAGACCTGACCCAGTCTATTGACCTGAACCAGTCTAACTATTGACCTGAACCAGTCTAACTATAGACCTGAACCAGTCTAACTATAGACCTGACCCAGTCTATTGACCTGAACCAGTCTAACTATAGACCTGAACCAGTCTAACTATAGACCTGAACCAGTCTAACTATAGACCTGAACCAGTCTAACTATAGACCTGAACCATTCCTAACTATAGACCTGAACCAGCCCTAACTATAGACCTGAACTAGTCCTAACTATAGACCAGCTCTAAATATAGACCTAAACCAGTTCTAACTATAGACCTGAACCAGTCTAACTATAGACCTGAACCAGCCCTAACTATAGACCTGAACCAGTCTAACTATAGACCTGAACCAGTCTAACTATAGACCTGAACCAGGGTTTTTGAGGACCCTGGTCTACAGGGTTCAGTACTTGAGGACCCTGGTCCACTAGAGGCCTGCTGTGTGAGAATGGTGAGGATTCATATGCAGACCAGCTTCCGGTCTCCTCGCACACAGGAGGAGGACGGGCCGCGTCCCAATCCACTGCCTTGCGGCCTCGGCCTGAGCGAGCAGTCACAGATTCTCCCGCCGACCCGGTACCGGACCCTGGTCTACAGGATCCGGGTCTACAGGTCGGCGGTACCGGGAGAATCGAGACCACTCGCTCGTGCGTAGGCTTAAATACACGTCTGTGGTGTCGTCACACAGGAAGCGAGGAGGAGGGCGTGTTCTGAATGGGACGCGGCCGGGCTGCAGTCAGCTGACAGGCCGCTCCGTCCGCCGACATCTTGCTTCAGACCCGAGACCCGAGGAGACAGAGAGGAGACGAGACCCGAGGAGAGGAGACGAGAGACCCGAGGAGACAGAGAGGAGACGAGACCCGAGGAGACAGAGAGGAGACGAGAGACCCGAGGAGACAGAGAGGAGACGAGACCCGAGGAGAGGAGACGAGAGACCCGAGGAGACAGAGAGGAGACGAGACGAGAGACCCGAGGAGACAGAGAGGAGACGAGACCCGAGGAGAGGAGACGAGAGACCCGAGGAGACAGAGAGGAGACGAGACCCGAGGAGACAGAGAGGAGACGAGACCCGAGGAGAGGAGACGAGAGACCAGAGGAGACAGAGAGGAGACGAGACCCGAGGAGAGGAGACGAGAGACCAGAGGAGACAGAGAGGAGACGAGACCCGAGGAGACAGAGAGGAGACGAGACCCGAGGAGACAGAGAGGAGACGAGAGACCAGAGGAGACAGAGAGGAGACGAGACCCGAGGAGAGGAGACGAGAGACCAGAGGAGACAGAGAGGAGACGAGACCCGAGGAGAGGAGACGAGAGACCAAAGGAGAGGAAACAGAGAGGAGACAGAGAGGAGACGAGAGACCAAAGGAGAGGAAACAGAGAGGAGACAGAGAGGAGACGAGAGAGGAGAGGAGACGAGAGAGGAGACATAGGAGACGAGACGAGAGGAGACGTTTCTCACGGTGGTGAGTGAGCAGAGGATCTCTCTCATTTTAATTATGTACACATATTATGTTTTATATTTAAATTATACACATGTTATGTTTAAATTGTATACATCATATATATGTACATATATATATGATGTATAATATGCATATCATTTATAATATATGCTATATATTATAAATGATGTATACAATTTAAACATATAACATGTGTATAATTTAAATATAAAACATACATATATATGTATATATATTCATAGTGTGTGTATTGAGGTCATGAAGGGACATTAACTTTTTATAATTTAACCTTTTTTAAAGAAAAACAAAGAGCGCCTCGTGTTCTTCTTCTGTGGTGGCAGAAAACATCCTTCTTCTTCTTCTTCTTCTTCTTCTTCTTCTTCTTCTTCTTCTTCTTTTTCTTCTTCTTCCTTTTCTTCTTCTTCCTTTTCTTCTTCTTCTTCTTCTTCTTCTTCTTCTTCTTCTTCTTCTTCTTCTTCTTCTGTGGTGTGAGTAAACACCCTGCTTCTTCTTCTCTGCAGTGACTCTTCATGATGATCAGGTCTGACTGACCCTGCAGCCATGATCGGAGGACTGTTCATCTACAACCACAAGGGGGAGGTGTTGATCTCCAGGGTTTACCGCCATGACATCGGGTGAGTCTGAGGGTTTACCGCCAAGGAGGACGTGATAGGACACATAGAGGACGTGATAGGACACATAGAGGACGTGTTAGGACACATAGAGGACGTGTTAGGACACATAGAGGACGTGATAGGACACATAGAGGACGTGTTAGGACACATAGAGGACGTGTTAGGACACACAGAGCTCATGTTAGGACACAGAGAGGACGTGTTAGGACACAGAGGACACACAGAGCTCATGTTAGGACACAGAGGACACATAGAGGACGTGTTAGGACACATAGAGGACGTGTTAGGACACATAGAGGACGTGTTAGGACACATAGAGGACGTGTTAGGACACATAGAGGACGTGATAGGACACATAGAGGACGTGATAGGACACATAGAGGACGTGTTAGGACACATAGAGGACGTGATAGGACACATAGAGGACGTGATAGGACACATTGAGGACGTGATAGGACACATAGAGGACGTGTTAGGACACATAGAGGACGTGATAGGACACATAGAGGACGTGATAGGACACATTGAGGACGTGATAGGACACATAGAGGACGTGTTAGGACACATAGAGGACGTGATAGGACACATAGAGGACGTGTTAGGACACATAGAGGACGTGATAGGACACATAGAGGACGTGTTAGGACACATAGAGGACGTGATAGGACACATAGAGGACGTGATAGGACACATAGAGCTCATGTTAGGACACAGAGCTCGTGTTAGGACACAGAGGACACATAGAGGACGTGTTAGGACACACAGAGGACGTGATAGGACACATAGAGGACGTGATAGGACACATAGAGGACGTGATAGGACACATAGAGGACGTGATAGGACACATAGAGCTCATGTTAGGACACAGAGCTCGTGTTAGGACACAGAGGACACATAGAGGACGTGTTAGGACACACAGAGGACGTGATAGGACACATAGAGCTCATGTTAGGACACAGAGGACACTCAGGACTGACTGTCTCTCGTCCCAGGAGGAACGCCGTGGACGCGTTCCGCGTGAACGTCATCCACGCGCGGCAGCAGGTGCGCTCGCCCGTCACCAACATCGCTCGCAGCAGCTTCTTCCACGTGAAGCGCAGCAACGTGTGGCTGGCGGCCGTCTCCACGCAGAACGTCAACGCCGCCATGGTGTTCGAGTTCCTCTACAAGATGTGCGACGTCATGGCCGCCTACTTCGGCAAGATCAGCGAGGAGAACGTCAAGAACAACTTCGTCCTCATCTACGAGCTGCTGGACGGTAACCTTTACTCTGAAAGGGCGGGACAGGAAGTCGAAGCCGCCGCCTTTCTGCTGCTCTGTTGTTTTTTTAGGTTTTGATTTTTGTAAACGTTGGATGAGAAAATCTAAACCTAAAGAAAATCCAGCGCTGACGGGAGTCGTCTCTGAGCTGCAGACCTGTGCTGCCGCTTGGTTGTTGTTGTTGTTGTTGTTGTTTGTTTGTTGTGTGTTTGTTTGTTGTTGTGTGTTTGTTTGTTGTTGTGTGTTTGTTTGTTGTTGGGCTAACAGTGTTTGTGTCCTGCAGAGATTCTGGACTTTGGTTACCCTCAAAACTCTGAGACCGGAGCTCTGAAAACCTTCATCACTCAGCAAGGAGTCAAGAGTCAGGTGGGCTTCATTATGAACAGCTAGTTATTCATTCATGCATATTTATTAATACATATTTATTAATGCATATTCATTAATACATAGTTATCAATACATATTTATTAATGCATATTTATTAATACATATTTATTAATGCATATTTATTAATGCATATTCATTAATACATAGTTATCAATACATATTTATTAATGCATATTTATTAATACATATTTATTAATGCATATTCATTAATACATAGTTATCAATACATATTTATTAATGCATATTTATTAAGACATATTTATTAATGCATATTTATTAATACATAGTTATCAATACATATTTATTAATGCATATTCATTCATGCATATTTATTAAAACATATTTATTAAGACATATTTATTAATGCATATTTATGAATAAATAACTCATGAAGTCCAGGGAGAAAACAAACTGTCATGTGCTTTTAATGTGAAACTCATTGTTTCCTGTTTTCCTTCTGTTTCCTGCAGCACCACGTGAGTCCCACACACACACACACACACACACACACACACACTCACTCACTCACTCACTCACTCACTCACTCACTCACTCACTCACTCACTCACTCACTTACACACACACACACACACACACACACAATAATGATAACAATAATGTGCATTATAATGTGGTTCATGATAATGTGCATTATAATGTGGTTCATAATAATGTGCATTATAATGTGGTTCATAATAATGTGCATTATAATGTGGTTCATAATAATGTGCATTATAATGTGGTTCATAATAATGTGCATTATAATGTGGTTCATAATAATGTGCATTATAATGTGGTTCATAATAATGTGCATTATATATAATGTTATCACAGAGCAAAGAGGAGCAGACTCAGATCACCAGTCAGGTCACCGGTCAGATCGGCTGGAGACGAGAAGGAATCAAGTACCGCCGCAACGAGCTGTTCCTGGACGTGTTGGAGAGCGTCAACCTGCTCATGTCCCCGCAAGGTAATGTCCCTTTAAGGTGGTGTCCCTTTAAGGTAATGTCCCCTTAAGGTAATGTCCCCTCAAGGTAATGTCCCTTTAAGGTAATGTCCCCTCAAGGTAATGTCCCTTTAAGGTGGTATCCCTTTAAGGTAATGTCCCTTTAAGGTGGTGTCCCTTTAAGGTGGTGTCCCTTTAAGGCGGTGTCCCTTTAAGGCGGTGTCCCTTTAAGGCAATGTTCCTTTTTAAGGTAATGTCCCTTTAAGACAATGTTCCTTTTTAAGGTAATGTCCCTTTAAGGCGGTGTCCCTTTAAGGCAATGTTCCTTTTTAAGGTAATGTCCCTTTAAGACAATGTCCCTTTAAGGTGATGTCCCTTTAAGGTGATGTCCCTTTAAGGTAATGTCCCCTCAAGGTAATGTCCCTTTATGGTGGTATCCCTTTAAGGTAATGTCCCTTTAAGGTGGTATCCCTTTAAGGTAATGTCCCTTTAAGGTGGTATCCCTTTACGGTGGTGTCCCTTTAAGGTGGTATCCCTTTAAGGTAATGTCCCTTTAAGGTGGTATCCCTTTACGGTGGTGTCCCTTTAAGGTGGTATCCCTTTAAGGTAATGCCCCTTTAAGGTGGTATCCCTTTAAGGTGGTATCCCTTTAAGGCAATGTTCCTTTTAAGGTAATGTCCCTTTAAGACAATGTCCCTTTAAGGTAATGTGCCTTTAAGTTGATGTCCCTTTAAGTTGATGTCCCTTTAAGGTGATGTCCCTTTAAGGTGATGTCCCTTTAAGGCAGTGGTTCTCAAACTGTCGGACGCGACCCTCTAGTGGGGCGCGGAGGTATTTTTCTATACAACCCTTTATTACACGAACATAACCCGTCATTAATAAATACATGGAGAAATGCCTGTAATTTCATGTAAATGTTTACGTTACTCCATTAGGTTACTGATTCTTGGTGTTTTGCTAAAAGCCTCTGTGAGATCTCTGTGAGGTCTTTTCTGCTGTCTCTCAAAACAGAAAACAGATCTCAGCTCAACATTGAGCATTAATTAAGAGCCGTATGAAATCTACAACCCCGTTTATAAAGGTGTGTAGAGCAGCGGTTCCCAAACGTTTTAGCCCACGCACCCCCTTCTACATCCCCACCGGGTTCACGCACCCCCACACCTTAAAAAAAAAACGCAACAGAGCCTATTTATAGCCGCATAAAATCGGACCAATGCGAGAGCTGTTTGCTCGCGCGTGGCGTTTGTTACAAGATTTGGTCCGCTGTATAAATGTCAGTTACACAAGGCGTCACTTTTAAAGAGCAGTAAGGATGGCGAGGACACACACACAGGCTCAGAGGCAGAGTGCATTTCACATGTATTTACTTAAACACAGTAAGCCACGTAAAGAACAAAGAGTGGCACATAGGCTCAGAAACAGATATACATAAAAAAGAGGCTCCAGGGCGCGCCACACTTTAGGAATCCCTGGTGTAGACCCAACACATGGATGAGACTGCAATTGTTTTTGGCTGTTTTGTAACTCTTCCAACTTTGATCTAAAATGTAAGGGGCTTCTGACTTGCACTGGCATGCTGGTGTTCAGGTGGCGGAGCAAATAAGAGGCTTCAGACAGCTGTTAGCCAGAACCTCACTGCACAACAATCTGCATTCCAATCCAAGTGAAGCCCAGACCCAGAGAATTGTCATCATGTTTCCTCTCTTTTTCCCAGTCTGATGCTCACTCTCGTTTCCTCTTTCTCCACCTTGACTCTTCGATGGTCTCTGTGCTCCCGGTTTGTCTGATATCTCTTCCTCCTTCTCGGTCTCCTCCGTCTCCTCTTTCTCCGACTCCCGGTCGGTTTCTTCTCCCGGTCTCTCCCCAGCACCTCTCTGTTTCTCTCCCTCCGGTTCCTCCCTCTCTCTCTGTCCCTCTCCTCTTTTATTACTGATAGCTGTCAGATGTCCCACCTGACAGCTTCCCTGATTTCAGCCAGTTTAACATATTTTCATGGATGTTGCTGAATGAATGAAATGACGCTAGGTGCACAAGCTAGGCTAGCTAGTGTGTACGTAAAAGACAGTCTGGCGGCCGGACCGGAAGTGCATCTATTTATTAAATTGTACGTTTTTAATTGTAATTAAATGTAAATCTTCCAAAGGGAATTTTCATAATTAAAAAATCCTACTTATTTTTTTTTAAATTATGTTTAATATTAATTATTACACCATTAGACCACCATTACATTTTTCCTCTCGCGCACCCCCTAGAAGCAGCTCGCGCTCCCCCAGAGGTGCACCACACTTTGGGAATCCCTGGTGTAGAGGAAAGCAGCTCACTGCTCCACTAATACTGATGCAACCTGATGCTCACACATCTCACTCATTCTGTCTCACAGGTTGAACCTTATTGTTATTATCTTGAAAAGATATTCAGTGTAAAACAAGTTATTTGAGCCATAATAGGTAATTATTTTTCCAATTATTAGTTATTTTTTGCACAGATTTTATTTTCATTGTTCTAGCATAGTGATTGCACATGTTATTAGTGTTTGTCTGATGGAGCGATCTGGTTTACTAGAAAGGGATTTACATTTTCTTTATTCTATTATTTGAAAAAGCACGGATTACAACAAGTTGGACCATTTTGTTCCAATTCTGTTGGAGCGGTGGGGCGCGAACATGTTTCTTCCTCCAAAATGGGGCGTGAGAGAAAAAGTTTGAGAACCACTGGTTTAAGGTAACCGTCCCTTTAAGGTGATGTCCCTTTAAGGTAACGTCCCTTTAAGGTAATGTCCCTTTTTTAAGGTAACTGTCCCTTTTTTAAGGTAACTGTCCCTTTAAGGTAACCGTCTCTTTAAGGGAACCGTCGATTTAAGGGAACTGTCTCTTTAAGGTAATGTCCCTTTAAGGTAATGTCTCTTTAAGAGAACCGTCTCTTTAAGGTAATGTCTCTTTAAGGGAACCGTCTCTTTAAGGTAATGTCCCTTTAAGGTAATGTCTCTTTAAGGGAACCGTCGCTTTAAGGTAATGTCCCTTTAAGGTAATGTCTCTTTAAGGGAACTGTCTCTTTAAGGTAATGTCCCTTTAAGGTAATGTCTCTTTAAGGGAACCGTCTCTTTAAGGTAACCGTCCCTTTTATGAAACCACCCCTTTAAGGTAATGTCCCTTTTTTAAGGGAACTATCCCTTTTAAGGTAATGTCTCTTTAAGGGAACCGTCTCTTTAAGGTAATGTCCCTTTAAGGTAATGTCTCTTTAAGGGAACCGTCTCTTTAAGGTAATGTCCCTTTAAGGTAATGTCTCTTTAAGGGAACTGTCTCTTTAAGGTAATGTCCCTTTAAGGTAATGTCTCTTTAAGGGAACCGTCTCTTTAAGGTAACCGTCCCTTTTATGAAACCACCCCTTTAAGGTAATGTCCCTTTTTTAAGGGAACTATCCCTTTTAAGGTAATGTCCCTTTTTTAAGGGAACTGTCCCTTTTAAGGTGATGTCCCTTTAAGGAAACCGTCTCTTTAAGGTAACCGCCCCTTTTAGGTAATGTCCCTTTAAGGTAATGTCCCTTTAAGGTAATGTCCCTTTAAGGTAATGTCTCTTTAAGGGAACCGTCTCTTTAAGGTAATGTCCCTTTTAGGTAATGTCCCTTTAAGGTAATGTCCCTTTAAGGTGATGTCCCTTTAAGGTACCTGTCTCTTTAAGGTAACCGCCCCTTTAAGGTAGCCGTCTCTTTAAGGTAATGTCCCTTTAAGGTAACCGCCCCTTTAAGGTTACCGCCCCTTTAAGGTAGCCGTCCCTTTAAGGTAGCCGTCCCTTTTAGGTAATGTCCCTTTAAGGTAACCGTCCCTTTAAGGTAACCGCCCCTTTAAGGTAGCCGTCCGTTTTAGGTAATGTCCCTTTAAGGTAATGTCTCTTTAAGGGAACCGTCTCTTTAAGGTAATGTCCCTTTAAGGTAATGTCTCTTTAAGGTAATGTCCCTTTAAGGTAATGTCTCTTTAAGGGAACCGTCTCTTTAAGGTAATGTCCCTTTTAGGTAATGTCCCTTTAAGGGAACCGTCTCTTTAAGGTAATGTCCCTTTAAGGTAATGTCCCTTTAAGGTAATGTCCCCACCTGGTCAGGTATGAGAGGGACAGGAACATTAGCAGCAGTTAGCAGCTAACCTTCATCCTTAGATCAGCCCTCCTCTTCCTCTTCCTCCTCCTCCTCAGTGTGTGCAGGTCAGGTGCTCCTCTTCCTCCTCCTCATCCTCAGTGTGTGCAGGTCAGGTGCTCAGCGCTCACGTGTCGGGCCGCGTGGCGATGAAGAGTTACCTGAGCGGGATGCCGGAGTGCAAGTTCGGCATGAACGACAAGATCGTCATCGACAAGCAGGGAAAGACAGGAAGCGCCGAGGACGGAGCCAAGAGGTCAGAGGTCACTTCCTGTCTGTCTACACCACTTCCTGTCTGTCTACACCACTTCCTGTCTGTCTACACCACTTCCTGTCTGTCTTCATCACTCACTGTCTGTCTTCATCACTTTCTGTCTGTCCTCACCACTTCCTATCTGTCTTCATCACTTCCTGTCTCTTCACCAATTCCTGTCTGTCTTCACCACTTCCTGTCTGTCTACACCACTACCTGTCTGTCTACACCACTTCCTGTCTGTCTACACCACTTCCTGTCTGTCTTCATCACTTCCTGTCTGTCTTCACCACTTCCTGTCTGTCTTCATCACTTCCTGTCTGTCTTCACTTCCTGTCTTTTCTCATCACTTCCTGTCTGTCTTCACCACTTCCTGTCTGTCTACACCACTTCCTGTCTTTCCTCACCACTTCCTGTCTTTCCTCATCACTTCCTGTCTGCCTTCATCACTTCCTGTCTGTCTACACCACTTCCTGTCTTTACTCATCACTTCCTGTCTGCCTTCATCACTTCCTGTCTTTTCTCATCACTTCCTGTCTGTCTTCACTACTTCCTGTCTGTCTTCATCACTTCCTGTCTGTCTTCATCACTTCCTGTCTGTCTTCACTTCCTGTCTTTCCTCATCACTTCCTGTCTGTCTTCACCACTTCCTGTCTGTCTACACCACTTCCTGTCTTTCCTCACCACTTCCTGTCTTTCCTCACCACTTCCTGTCTGTCTTCACCACTTCCTGTCTGTCCTCATCACTTCCTGTCTGCCTTCAACACTTCCTGTCTTTCCTCATCACTTCCTGTCTGTCTTCACCACTTCCTGTCTGTCCTCATCACTTCCTGTCTGTCTCCTCAGTGGTAAACAGGCCATAGCCATCGATGACTGCAGCTTCCATCAGTGTGTTCGTCTCAGCAAGTTTGACTCTGAGCGCAGCATCAGCTTCATCCCTCCAGACGGAGAGTACGAGCTCATGAGGTCAGAGACACACTCACTCACTCACTCACTCACTCACTCACTCACTCACTCACTCACTCACTCACTCACTCACTGTGTCCTCAGGTACCGGACCACCAAAGACATCATCCTGCCCTTCAGGGTCATCCCTCTGGTAAGAGAGGTCGGTCGCACCAAACTGGAGGTCAAAGTCGTCATCAAGTCCAACTTCAAGTCCTCGCTGCTCGCTCAGAAGATCGAGGTATTAATACTGCTATCATACTGCTATTATACTGCCATCACTACTGCTATTGTACTGCCTTCACTACTGCTATTATACTGCTATTATACTGTTAATATACTGCTATTACACTGCTAATACTACTGCTATTACACTAATCAATATTTATATTTATGAAATATAGATAATAACTCATAATAATGTATATACCATTATCAATGATCTAACTGGAGGGTCCTGCAGCGTCTGCTTCATTGATTATGTAATGGCCGTGTAATAACCATGTAATAACCATGTAATGACCTTGTAATAACATGTAATAGCCTTGTGATGACTTGTAATAACATGTAATGACCTTGTAATAACATGTATTAACCTTGTTATGACCTTGTAATAACGTGTGATGATCTTGTAATGACCTTGTAATAACATGTATTAACCTTGTGATGACCTTGTAATAACATGTATTGACCTTGTGATGACCTTGTAATAACAGGTGAGGATCCCCACCCCCCTCAACACCAGCGGGGTGCAGGTCATCTGCATGAAGGGAAAAGCCAAATACAAAGCCAGTGAGAACGCCATCGTCTGGAAGTAAGCAGGACTGTCCCTGTCTGTCCTCTCACTCTGTCTCTGTCCTCTCACTCTGTCCTCTCACTCTGTCTCTGTCCTCTCACTCTCAATCTGTCCTCTCACTCTGTCCTCTCACTCTGTCTCTGTCCTCTCACTCTGTCCTCTCACTCTGTCTCTGTCCTCTCACTCTCAATCTGTCCTCTCACTCTGTCCTCTCACTCTCACTCTGTCCTCTCACTCTGTCCTCTCACTCTCACTCTGTCCTCTCACTCTGTCCTCTCACTCTGTCCTCTCACTCTCACTCTGTCCTCTCACTCTGTCCTCTCACTCTCACTCTGTCCTCTCACTCTCACTTTGTCCTCTCAGGGTGAAGAGGATGGCTGGGATGAAGGAGTCTCAGGTCAGTGCAGAGATTGAACTCCTGCCGACCACCGACAAGAAGAAGTGGGCTCGGCCTCCGATCTCCATGAACTTTGAGGTGATTCATCATCTTCATATATGTTTATTTATCTTTACATATGTTTATTGATCGTTAAATATGTTCATTGATCTTTATTTATCTATATATATATGTTTATATATATGTTTTTTTAATCTTCATATATCTTTATTTATCTTTATATATCTTGATTCATCTTTATAGACTTTATTTAATTGTATTCATCTTTGATATATCTTGTTGTATCTTTATAGACTTTATATATCTTTATTTAACTAGATTTATCTTCATATATCTTGATTTATCTTTATATATCTTGTTTTATCTTTATAGTCTTTATATATCTTTATTTATCTTCATATGCCTTTAGGTTTAGCTATGCCTTTAGGTTTAGTTATGCCTTACGTTATAGTTTAGGTTTAGTTATGCCTCAAGCTTTAGTTATGCCTTTCGGTTTATTTATGCCTTTAGGTTTGGTTATGCCTTTAGGTTTAGCTATGCCTTTAGGTTTAGCTATGCCTTTAGGTTTAGCTATGCCTTTAGGTTTAGCTATGCCTTTAGGTTTAGTTATGCCTTTAGGTTTAGCTATGCCTTTAGGTTTAGCTATGCCTTTAGGTTTAGCTATGCCTTTAGGTTTAGTTATGCCTTTAGGTTTTGTTATGCCTTTAGATTTAGTTATGCTTTTAGGTTTAGTTATGCCTTTAGGTTTAATTATGCTTTTATGTTTAGCTATGCCTTTAGGTTTAATTATGCCTTTAGGTTTAGCTATGCCTTTAGGTTTAGCTATGCCTTTAGGTTTAGCTATGACTTTAGGTTTAGTTATGCTTTTAGGTTTAGCTATGCCTTTAGGTTTAGTTATGCCTCATGTTATAGCTTTAGGTTTAGTTATGCCTTTCGGTTTATTTATGCCTTTAGGTTTAGTTATGCCTTTAGGTTTGGTTATGCCTTAGTTATAGCTTTAGGTTTAGTTATGCCTTTAGGTTTAGTTATGCCTTTAGGTGTAGTTATGCCTTAGTTGTAGCTTTAGGTTTAGTTATGCCTTTAGGTTTAGTTATGCTTTTAGGTTTAGTTATGCCTTTTAAGTTTAGTTATGCCTTTTAGGTTTAGCTATGCCTTTAGGTTTAGCTATGCCTTTAGGTTTAGCTATGCCTTTAGGTTTGGTTATGCCTTTAGGTGTAGTTATGCCTTAGTTATAGCTTTAGGTTTAGTTATGCCTTTAGGTTTGGTTATGCCTTTAGGTGTAGTTATGCCTTAGTTATAGCTTTAGGTTTAGTTATGCCTTTAGGTTTAGTTATGCCTTAAGGTTTAGTTATGCCTTTAGGTTTAATTATGCCTTTTAGGTTTAGTTATGCCTTTAGGTTTAGCTATGCCTTTAGGTTTAGCTATGCCTTTAGGTTTAGCTATGCCTCTAGGTTTAGCTATGCCTTTAGGTTTAGCTATGCCTTTTAGGTTTAGCTATGCCTTTTAGGTTTAGCTATGCCTTTTAGTTTTAGCTATGCCTTTTAGTTTTAGTTATGACTTTAGGTTTAGTTATGCTTTTAGGTTTAGCTATGCCTTTAGGTTTAGCTATGCCTTTAGGTTTAGCTATGCCTTTAGGTTTAGCTATGCCTTTAGGTTTAGTTATGCCTTTAGGTTTAAATATGCCTTTTAGGTTTAGTTATGCCTTTAGGTTTAAATATGCCTTTTAGGTTTAAATATGCCTTTAGGTTTAGCTATGCCTTTAGGTTTAGCTATGCCTTTAGGTTTAAATATGCCTTTAGGTTTAGCTATGCCTTTAGGTTTAGCTATGCCTTTTAGGTTTAGCTATGCCTTTTAGGTTTAGCTATGCCTTTTAGGTTTAGCTATGCCTTTTAGTTTTAGCTATGCCTTTTAGTTTTAGTTATGACTTTAGGTTTAGTTATGCTTTTAGGTTTAGCTATGCCTTTAGGTTTAGCTATGCCTTTAGGTTTAGCTATGCCTTTAGGTTTAGCTATGCCTTTAGGTTTAGTTATGCCTTTAGGTTTAAATATGCCTTTTAGGTTTAGTTATGCCTTTAGGTTTAAATATGCCTTTTAGGTTTAAATATGCCTTTAGGTTTAGCTATGCCTTTAGGTTTAGCTATGCCTTTAGGTTTAAATATGCCTTTAGGTTTAGCTATGCCTTTAGGTTTAAATATGCCTTTAGGTTTAGCTATGCCTTTTAGGTTTAAATATGCCTTTAGGTTTAGCTATGCCTTTAGGTTTAGTACCACAGTCCCAGACAACCTTTGCTTGGTTTACAGTTTGAAAATACAAACATTGTCTTGGTTTCATCGCTGATCTTAGAGCAGCTTGAAGCTCTTTCAGAGTTGTTCCAGTAAGCAAGTGAGTTTGCAGAGGGTCGAGTTTCCCTGGTTCACCTGTTCAGGTAACGGAGTGCAGACGGCTTCACTGCGGCCTAACGCTGTTCTTCCTCCTTCTCCTCTTCTTCCTTATCCTCCCCAGGTGCCCTTTGCCCCCTCTGGTCTGAAGGTGAGGTACCTGAAGGTGTTTGAGCCCAAACTGAACTACAGCGACCACGACGTCATCAAATGGGTTCGTTACATCGGACGCAGTGGAATCTATGAGACCCGCTGCTGAGGAAGGATATCTTTATCATCATCATGACCTCATCTTCTTCATCATCATCATCATCATCATCGTCATCGTCATCGTCATCATCATCATCATATTTGCTGTGTCTTCAGTACTTACAAACAGATATCCTGACTTTGAGTTAAAAAACACTGAGTCCTACACTTCCCATAATGCACCTGGATAGAGTCTTAGATTAGAGCCTGAACTACATGTTGTGTGTCCCTTTAAGAGACAGATACCTCCAAACCACTCTGATCATGTGGTTTACCCAGCATGCATCGCTTTCAGTCTGAATTCATCTCTTTTATTTTTATTGTTTTTACAGTTTTTGTATCCAGATGTATCGAAAATAATAAAAAATATGAATCTGAACTCATTCAACTGTTTTATTGTGTGTGTGTGTGTGTGTGTGTGAGAGAGAAAGAAAGTAAGTATGTTAGAATGTGTATATGTTTGTTTAGTTTAATTCAGTCCATCATTACAACACAATAAGTAAAGCTGTAATATACAAAACAGAAAGACGTGCGTATATAGTCATATCCTAAATTATTATCAATTAAATCAGATAATTAATTCGAAAAAAACAACAACCTCAAAGTCTTTTGTTAAATAATCGTTTTGAAAACCAAAGATGAGTTGACCGTTCTTACATTCATGTTATTGTTGTTCCATAATTTAACTCCAACAATAGAAATACATCTTCTTTTTATCTGTTTTTTTAGCTTTTTGTACAATAAACTTACAAACATCTCAGATCATATTTACACTCATGTATTAAAACAACCTTTGTACACAGTATGTGTATTTCTTCACAGTATTTGTACACAGTCTGGCAGTGACTTTGCTTTAGCTCTGTACTTTGTCTGCATTATTTTATAATAAACCAAATCATTACAGTTCATAACATAAGATCTGACAAACAATGGATTTGTATTGACTTTGACATTTTACCATTTATATATTCAATATGTTGTCTCCATGTTACTTTATGATCAATCACAACAGTGGAATCACTCAGAGGAATTCGGTCTCAAAACTCTTTCAATTTTATCATCACAGAATTTTAATTCAATATCCACTCTTATTCCATTTGATTTCCAAAAACCATGAATTTAGTTTTCTTTATATTAAGAACCAGGACGTGATCATTTCTAGCTCCTTTTCAATTACAAACAAAAGTTCCTTCAATCGTTTTCCTGAACAAAATAAACTAGTATCGTCAGCAAAAATGACACATTTTAATAATTTTCTGTGATCTATATATTAAAGCCTTCTGGAGGTCAAAGTAAATACCAATAGAATACTCATCATGTCATTATTCCACATCTCTATTAGAGGTAGTAGTTCTATTTTTACTAAATCCATACCTCAATAATCCAATTTCCCATCCCATCCATAATTTCTTTAATATTTTAGAAAATTGAGGAAGAAGGGATTTTGGTCTATAAGTATCCATGTAATGCTTATCTCCATTTTAAATATTGGCATTACCTTTGCAGTTTTCATTTAATTATGAAAAATACCTTTTTGAAAGACTGATTACATTCATAGGTCAGAAGTCCTGCAATACAATCAATTACTTATTTAATAAATACAATATCAATAGAAAATATATCACAAGATCTTTTGTTTTTGAAGTTTTTTATTTCAATTATATCAGTTGTCAATGTGTCTATCAGCCCAGACTAAGAGCAGTTAACATTAACCTGAGCTCGCCGGTGAGTGTCTGGTGGCCGGGCCCTCGCCCATGGGGCCCCCACCGGGACCCCATGTCCCTGTGGACCCACCCCTGTGTAGACCCAACACCCTGTAGACCCACCACCCTGTGGACCCACCACCCTGTAGACCCACCACCCTGTGGACCCACCCCTGTGTGGACCCAACACCCTGTAGACCCACCACCCTGTGGACCCACCTCCCTGTAGACCCACCACCCTGTGAACCCACCTCCCTGTAGACCCACCACTGTGTAGACCCACCACCATGTAGACCCACCACTGTGTGTAGACCCACCACCCTGTGGACCCAACACTGTGTGTAGACCCACCACCCTGTAGACCCACCACCTGTGGACCCAACACTGTGTGTAGACCCACCACCCTGTAGACCCAACACTGTGTGTAGACCCACCACCCTGTGGACCCAACACTGTGTGTAGACCCACCACCCTGTATACCCACCACCTGTGGACCCAACACTGTGTGTAGACCCACCACCCTGTAGACCCACCACTGTGTGTAGACCCACCACCCTGTGGACCCAACACTGTGTGTAGACCCACCACCCTGTAAACCCAACACTGTGTGTAGACCCACCACCCTGTAGACCCACCACCTGTGGACCCAACACTGTGTGTAGACCCACCACCCTGTAGACCCAACACTGTGTGTAGACCCACCACCCTGTGGACCCAACACTGTGTGTAGACCCACCACCCTGTGGACCCAACACTGTGTGTAGACCCACCACCCTGTAGACCCACCACCTGTGGACCCAACACTGTGTGTAGACCCACCACCCTGTAGACCCAACACTGTGTGTAGACCCACCACCCTGTGGACCCAACACTGTGTGTAGACCCACCACCCTGTATACCCACCACCTGTGGACCCAACACTGTGTGTAGACCCACCACCCTGTAGACCCACCACTGTGTGTAGACCCACCACCCTGTGGACCCAACACTGTGTGTAGACCCACCACCCTGTAAACCCAACACTGTGTGTAGACCCACCACCCTGTGGACCCAACACTGTGTGTAGACCCACCACCCTGTAAACCCAACACTGTGTGTAGACCCACCACCCTGTGGACCCAACACTGTGTGTAGACCCACCACCCTGTAGACCCAACACTGTGTGTAGACCCACCACCCTGTAGACCCACCACCCTGTGGACCCAACACTGTGTGTAGACCCACCACCCTGTAGACCCACCACTGTGTGTAGACCCATCACTGTGTGTGGACTCACCACCCTGTGGACCCACCACCCTGTGGACCCACCACCATGTAGACCCACCACCCTGTGGACCCACCACTGTGTGTAGACCCACCACCCTGTGGACTCACCACCCTGTGGACCCACCACTCTGTAGACCCACAGACCGCAGGGACCCACCACCCTGTAGACCCACCACTGTGTGTAGACCCATCACTGTGTGTGGACTCACCACCCTGTGGACCCACCACCCTGTGGACCCACCACCATGTAGACCCACCACCCTGTGGACCCAACACTGTGTGTAGACCCACCACCCTGTATACCCACCACCTGTGGACCCAACACTGTGTGTAGACCCACCACCCTGTAGACCCACCACTGTGTGTAGACCCACCACCCTGTGGACCCAACACTGTGTGTAGACCCACCACCCTGTAAACCCAACACTGTGTGTAGACCCACCACCCTGTGGACCCAACACTGTGTGTAGACCCACCACCCTGTAAACCCAACACTGTGTGTAGACCCACCACCCTGTGGACCCAACACTGTGTGTAGACCCACCACCCTGTAGACCCAACACTGTGTGTAGACCCACCACCCTGTAGACCCACCACCCTGTGGACCCAACACTGTGTGTAGACCCACCACCCTGTAGACCCACCACTGTGTGTAGACCCATCACTGTGTGTGGACTCACCACCCTGTGGACCCACCACCCTGTGGACCCACCACCATGTAGACCCACCACCCTGTGGACCCACCACTGTGTGTAGACCCACCACCCTGTGGACTCACCACCCTGTGGACCCACCACTCTGTAGACCCACAGACCGCAGGGACCCACCACCCTGTAGACCCACCACCCGCAGGGACTCACCACCCTGTGGACCCACCACCCTGTAGACCCACCACCCTGTAGACCCACCACCCTGTAGACCCACCACTCTGTGGATCCACCTCCCTGTAGATTGAAGAGAATTTAATGATTTATATGTTGTACTGCCTTACTTTGACTAAAGTTTCATGTCCTGCTTGCACTAAAAGAATGTGTCTCGAAGCTGATGGGAAATCGTAACTGGTCTCGTTCTCAGTCGCTCTTGACCTTGGCTGAACAGACTAGAAAGAGGCCGCTGTGGCCTTATATGCCTTGCTACCGCATATTAACACATAAAGCTTGCTTTTGGCCGTTATCGGTCTGGCACAGGGACGGTTGTCTGGCTCCTGTCGGGTGTGGGAGATTCCGCCTTTGTGCTCAGTGTGGCTCACCCTTGTGACCTTTAGATGTCTGAATTACAGACGGACTCAGCTCCCTTTTTCGCTACTAAGACTGAGACAAATATGAAAGTCAGATAAAGAGGTGTCTCACAGAAATGGCATAAATATCCATTGTTCTTAGAGAACGAGGCCCACTCTCATTCTGGGGGTGTGCTGACTGTGTGCAGACTGTATGCAGAGCAGACCATCAGGGGAGCTGAGTCCAAGGCCTTGTATTAGGTATGCATTTCATGTATGTGTGTAATAATGGCTTAAATAAATAATCTTGATTGTAATATAACCTGTACTGTCAATTCTTGAACACCCGAGGAATTTCCTGGAGAGGAGATTCCAATCCCTTCAAGATCCACCACGTAATCGTATCATCTGATCTGCGGCCATATGTCTTGGACACTCGGGTGAAGAGAGGAGCAGAGCTGTCAACTGATCAACACCTGGTGTTAAGTTGGATCAGATGGAGCCGACTAGAAAGACCTGGCAAGCCCAAACATTTAGTGAAGGTGAACTGGGAATGTCTGGCGGAGGATCCTGTACGGGAGGTCTTCAACTCCCATCTCCAGAAGAACTTCTCACACCTCCCGAAGGAGGTTGGGGATATGGAATCCTAGTTGACTGTGTTCAAAGCCTCTATTGTGGACGCTGGGAGCTGTGGTCAGAAGGTCATCGGTGTCGTGGCGGCAACCTGAGAACCCGGTGGTGGACACCAGGGGTGAGGGAAGCGTCAAGCTGAAGAAGGATGTCTTTTGGACCTAGCTGGCCCAGGGGTCTCCTGAAGCAGCGGACAGGTACCGGCAGGCCAGAAGGGCTGCAGGTCGCAGATGCTAAACTGGAGGGATCATATCTCCCTGCTGCCTCAACGCCTCAGGATCCCCAGAATGAGCTGGAACATGTTGCGGGTGCAACGGAAGTCTCGGTCATTCCGCTGGGCCTGCTGCCACCGAGACCCGACCCGGAGAAGAAGACAATGGATGGATGGATGTGTGTATATGTGTGTGAATATGTGTGTGTGTATATATATGTGTGTGCGTGTGTGTGTGTGTGTGTATTTGTGTGTGTGTGTGTGTGTGTGTGTGTATGTGTGTGATAGACAGGTGAATGGACAGAGCTGTAATTAAATCCTCGTCCTTCAGCTGAGGCTGAAAGTCTGTCTCCTTCTCCGTCTCTCGGCTGGTCGGCTGCCAGGAGGACCCCAGGAGCCCCAACCAGGAACACTGAAGCATTATGGGATACTACTGCAGAGCTCCAGAGCAGCAGGTTCAACCTAAGGGGCGACAGGTGGATACGCTCATGGCTTCACTTCATTCAATGTGTTCCAACTAAATTCTGTGTAAGTAGAGAGAATGCAGCTTTAACACATGAAGCCTATACTTCTATACAACCAGAGGAGTCACCCCCTGGTGGTCAGGAGAGAGAATGCAGCTTTAACACATGAAGCATAGACTTCTATACAAACAGAGGAGTCACCTCCTGGTGGTCAGGAGAGAGAATGCAGCTTTAACACATGAAACATAGACTTCTATACAACCAGAGGAGTCGCTCCCTGGTGGTCAGGAGAGAGAATGCAGCTTTAACACATGAAGCATAGACTTCTATACAACCAGAGGAGTCGTCCTGGTGGTCAGGAGAAAGAATGCAGCTTTAACACATGAAGGTTTGACTTCACTTAAAGAAGTGGAGGTTGCCTCCAGTATCGATCTGAGGGTCTGGGTGAGGTCAGAGTGTTGCAGTGCATGATGGGAGTCTGCTTTAATGAGCTGCTTAACATGCAGCATCTGATGATTCCTGTGAAAGATGCTTCTGCAGGCAGTTTGTCAGAGTGAAGGTGACCGAGAGCTGATGCACAACACAACAACAACACAACAACAACACAACAACACAACACAACAACAATAAGAGTCACTGAGGCTGCAGTAATCTCTCATTGTCAGCTCACATCATCATTATGTTCTTTGTCTTGTTTCTGCTGCAGTTAATATTCAATAAGTTTCTAAGAAAGACTGAAATTACAATATACAATATATATATATATATATATATATATATATATATATATATATATATATATATATATATATATATATATATATATATATAGAGAGATCCAGAGATAAGATCTCAGGTGTCTTCAGGTCTCTGCAGGTCTCTGGTCTCTGCAGGTCTCTTCAGGTCTCTTCAGATCTCAGGTCTCTGCAGGTCTCTGCAGGTCTCAGGTCTCTGCAGGTCTCTTCAGGTCTCTTCAGATCTCAGGTATCGTCAGGTCTCTGGTGTCTCCAGGTCTCTGCAGGCTGTTTGGATAGATGTTCTAAAGGGGACACAAGACAAATACTGGACTGCTGGTCCTACCTGTGCTGTCCTGGCCCCTTGAGGGTCCTACCTGTACTGTCCTGGCCCATTGAGGGTCTTACCTGTGCTGTCCTGGCCCCAGACCCGAAGACCCCATAGGACCCCGGAGGACCAGGTCTGGGTTTGTTGATCAGCTCCTCCATGCAGACCATACTAAAGATTCATATTAATATAGGAATGTGAACTGGAGGAGGACCGGACCTGGACCGGACCTGGACCTGAAGGGTTAACTCCACATGCCTGGGTGTAAACGGACACCTGACCCCGCCCCTCCGGGGCAGCCTCCTGCAGCAGCGAGCGCTCCATGCGAGGAACAAGCTCCAGTCTGTCCCAGAGCCGAGCCGCGCGCACGGGTCCTCCACGGGTCCTCCACGGGTTCTCCACGGGTCCTCCTCCACCGGGTCCTCCTCCACCGGGTCCTCCACGGGTCCTCCTCCACAGGTCCTCCTCCACCGGGTCCTCCTCCACCGGGTCCTCCACGTGTCCTCCTCCACCGGGTCCTCCACGGGTCCTCCTCCACCGGGTCCTCCACGGGTCCTCCACGGGTCCTCCTCCACCGGGTCCTCCACGGGTCCTCCACGGGTCCTCCACGGGTCCTCCTCCACCGGGTCCTCCACGGGTCCTCCACGGGTCCTCCTCCACCGGGTCCTCCACGGGTCCTCCACGGGTCCTCCACGGGTCCTCCTCCACCGGGTCCTCCACCGGGTCCTCTGCTCAGGAGACGGGAGACCTCATTGAAAAGGTTCGGGTCTCTGCGGGTCACTCGTCCTCCGGGTCGGACATTCTGGACCACGAGGTCCTGAAGGACCCTGAAGAAGTTCCTGCGTGAATCTGTCATTGAACACGCACGCGCTTCTTCCACGGACACGCGCACGGACAAGAGTGATTGATTGATTGATTGATTGATTGATTTGTTCCGGGTCATGTTCCGGACTGGGTGAGTCCTGTTCTCATCATGGACCTTCCTCTGATGATGATGATGATGATGATGATGATGATGATGAAGGTCAGTGGACTGATCAATAAAAACTCTTTCAGATCATAAACTAATAATCAATAATTAGCATTATTTTACCACTTTAATTTATATTCAGCAGTATGTTTATATACACAAATATATATGTATATATATATGAGTGTATATATATATATACATATGTGAGTGTATATATACACATGTGTGTATATATATATGTATATATATATATATATATATACATATATATATATATTTGTACATATATATATATATATATATATATATATATATATGTACACTCACATATATACACATGTGTTCAATATATATATATATATGTATACATATATATTATATATATAGACAGTATATAAATGATATATATAAAGATATAACACTCAGACAATACGTGTGTATATATACACACATGTGTTCAATATGTATATATATATATATATGTATAATATATATATATCATATATATTATATATACATGATATATATATATAACTCAGACAACACATGTGTGTCTGAGTGTGTAAAACGTGTTGATATTTATATTTTGAAGTAGAGTTCATGCATTAATGTATTTGTTATTGTTGTTATTGTTGTTGTTGTTGTTGTTATTCATGTCTTTAAAACATGAAATCTGGATCCACAGAACCAGATCAGACTGGTTTGTTTTGAACACATGTTCTTCTTCTGTGATGTTGTGAAAGAGGTAGAATAACAGAGAGGAAGTCCAGAGACAGGAAGTCCTCCCGCTGAGTGAGATGTGGTTCAGGTCTAGAGGTCTGGAGGTTCACATGTGGGCGACAGACATGTGAGGAGGAGTCTCCTCTGCTGCCACGTCTCAAACACTAACCCTGTGTTCTCACACACATGAACTACATTACCCATGATCCCCGGCAGCCAGATTCCTTCTCATGGTGACTGACTTCCTCCACTAAGGGGATTCAGTTCACTTCTCATCTTTAGCTGAAGACCCCGGCTTTAAAGTTCTGGAACTGTGTGTTTCCTGGTGAAATGCATCGTGGGAGTTGAAGTCCATCTCTACTGTAAACTTCTTTTAGCTTCAGAGCTCATATCGATCCAACTGATAATATCAGTAACTGAAAACAATTGGATCACAGCAGCATCTAGTGGATGTCAGAGGAAGTGCAGCTGGTTTCACTCAGATCGGAGGCTGCTGATTGGTTAACGATCTGATTGGTTAAAGAACTAATTAATTTAAGAGCCGGTTGTTGTTGTTTTCAGATGTCAACCGGCAGCAGAGTGCCGGAGACCTTCAGAGGAAACAGAACCAGACGATACGCCGTCAACCCTCTGGGACACAAGTGGACTCACCACAACATCTCATACAGGTTCAAGACTTCTGATCCTACATGAAGTACTTTAGTATGCAGATATTACTCCAGAACATTCAGTTTGAGATTTTACTTTGTAGACACCACAAGTAGTCTAGGAGGTCTGTCTGAGGTCTAGGAGGTCTGTCTGAGGTCTGTCTGAGATCTAGAAGGTCTATTTGAGGTCTGTCTGAGGTCTAGAAGGTATGTCTGAGGTCTGTCTGAGGTCTAGAAGGTCTGTCTGAGGTCTAGAAGGTATGTCTGAGGTCTGTCTGAGGTCTAGAAGGTATGTCTGAGGTCTGTCTGAGGTCTAGAAGGTCAATCTGAGGTCTGTCTGAGGTCTAGAAGGTCTGTCTGAGGTCTGTCGAGGTCTAGAAGGTATGTCTGAGGTCTGTCTGAGGTCTAGAAGGTCTGTCTGAGGTCTGTCTGAGGTCCAGAAGGTCTGTCTGAGGTCTGTCCAACGTCTAGAAGGTCTGTCTGAGGTCTAGAAGGTATGTCTGAGGTCTGTCTGAGGTCTAGAAGGTCTATCTGAGGTCTGTCTGAGGTCTAGAAGGTCTGTCTGTGGTCTAGAAGGTCAATCTGTGGTCTGGTGGAGGTCTAGGATGTCTTTCTGATGTCTGTCTGAGATCTGTCAGGTTTGGCTGAGGTCTAGCTGATGTCTAGAATGTCTGTCTGAGGTCTGTATAATGTCTAGGAGGTCTGGCTGACGTTTATCTCTCTCCCTGCCTCCCTGTCTCCCTGCCTGTCTGTCTCTCTCCCTGCCTCCCTGTCTCTCTCCCTGTCTCCCTCTCTCCCTGCCTGTCTCCCTCTCTCCCTGTCTCCCTCTCTCTCTACCTGTCTGTCTCTCAGGATCCTGGCGTTCCCTACTACCCTGAATGTAGAGGACACCAGGAAGGCCCTCAGCATCGCCTTCACCAAGTGGAGCGACGTGTCCCCTCTCTCCTTCACCGAGCTCCAGGCCAACGCCTCCGCCGACATCAACATCGGTAGGCATACAGGAAGTGGAGAAGTGTAAACAGGAAGTGGAGAAGTGTAAACAGGAAGTGGAGAAGTGTAAACAGGAAGGAGACATAAATTGGTTTCAGGTGGTGTTGAATCGAACGTGGGTCTCTAGATGTGGTCTGTGTGTGTGGGGGCGTTAGGTTTCTACACCTTCAACCACACTGACTGCTGGCGGTCTCCTCTCCACCCGTGTTTCGACGGTCTGAACGGAGAGCTGGCTCACGCCTTCCTGCCGCCCAGAGGAGAGATCCACTTTGACGACCACGAGTTCTGGATCCTGGGCAAGTCCAGGTTCAGCTGGAAACAAGGTACTGCAGGGTATGTGACCAGATAGTACTAGTACATGTACTACTAATTGTACTAGTACTGATGAGCAGGATGGGTAGTATGTTAATAGTACTGATGAGCAGGATGGGTAGTATGTTAGTAGTATGTTCATACTACTGAAGGCTCGTTGGAGATGAACTGGAGGCGGTATCATCGGGGGGCGGAGCCAAAATGTTTAATGTGTTGATCATGTGACTACAGTGTTGGTCATGTGACTACAGTGTTGATCATGTGACTACAGTGCTGATCATGTGATCATGTGACCTCCAGGTGTGTGGCTGAACGACCTGGTCCAGGTGGCGGCCCATGAGATCGGCCACGCTCTCGGTCTGTGGCACTCCAGAGACCCTGAGGCTCTGATGCACCCCAACGCCACCTACACGGGCCAGAGGAACGTGGCCCAGGACGACGTGTGGGGCATCCAGAGGCTCTACGGTAACCACTTCCTGTCGGAGTTTCACAATAAAAGCCTCACAGTAGAGTTGTTTATAGAACCATTGATGAATTCATGTTGTGGAAACTCTGTAAACAATATGTGAATACTTTCTGCAGTACTTTAAAAATATGTGATACTTCCTACAGTACTTTTACTATAGTAAAGTATGTGGTGCTTCCTGCAGTACTGTTACTACAGTAAAGTATGTGGTACTTCCTACAGTACTGTTACCACAGTAAAGGATTGTAGCGTGAGGTCTTGGTCCTGATGGACCTCAGCCTCCTGCCAGAGGGAAGGGACTCAAACAGTTTGTGTCCAGGGTGAGAGGGGTCAGCTACGATCTTCCAAGCTCGCTTCAGAGTCCTGGAAGCAAACAAGTCCTGGAGGGACGGCAGATTGCAGCCAATCACCTCTCAGCAGAGCGGACGATGCGCTGCAGCCTGGCCTTGTCCTTGGCAGTGGCTGCGGTGTGCCAGACGGTGGTGGAGGAGCAGAGGATGGACTCAATGATGGAGGAGCAGAGGATGGACTCAACGATGGCAGTCTAGAATTGCACCATCATTGTCTTTGGCAGGTTGAATTTCCTCAGCTGCCTCAGGAAGAACATCCTCTGCTGGGCCTTCTTAGTAATGGAGCTGATGTTCAGCTCCCACTTAAGGTCCTGGGTTAGGATGGAGCCCAGGGAGAGGAAGGATTCCACAGCGCTGACGGGGGAGTCACACAGGGTGAGAGGGGCGGGTGGGGCTGCATTCTTTCTGAAGTCCACAACCATTTCCACTGTCTTCAGAGCGTTGAGCTCCAGGTTGTTCTGGCTGCACCAGGTCACCAGGTGGTCAGTCTCCCACCTGTAGGCGGACTCGTCCCCACCAGAGATGAGTCCAATGAGGGTGGTGTCATGCGTGAACTTCAGGAGCTTGACGGACTGGTGACTGGAGGTGCAGCTGTTGGTGTACAGGGAGAAGAGCAGCGGGGAAAGAAGGGCGGAACCGGTGCTGATGGTCCGAGAGCCTGAGACGTGTTTCCCCAGCTTCACATGCTGCTTCCTGTCAGTCAGGAAGTCTGTGATCCACCTGCAGGTGGAGTCGGGCACGTGCAGCTGGGAGAGCTTGTCCTGCAGCAGAGACGGGATGATGATGGGATGAAGTCCACAAACAGGATCCTGGCGTAGGTTCCTGGGAGGGATGGCGTCAGGACTGCTCCATTGGCTTTCAAAGCAACAGTAGAACTCGTTCAGCTTGTCTGCCAGACGGAGGTCGTTCATGGCGTGGGGGGGTTTAGGCTTGTAGCTGGTATGCTGCATGAGCCCTGTCCAGACAGAAACAGAGTCACATGCTGATAGCTGTTTTTGCAGTTTCTCAGAGTGCAGTTGTTTAGCATCTCTCACCGCCTTGCTAAACCTGTATTTGGAGCTGGTTGGAACACAGCTGTCCTCACAGAAGCTGATGTATGAAGTTACAGCCTCTGTGAACTCATCCAGACTGTTAGTAGCAGTCCTGAAGACATCCCAGTCTGTACAGTCCAGGCACACCCGAAGATCCTCCAGAGCCTCACTGGTCCACCTTTTGAATTTCCTCACCCCAGGTTTGCAGAGCTTTAGTTTCTGCCTGTATGAGGGAATCAGGTGAACCATGGCGTGGTCAGAGTTTCCCAGAGCAGCACGAGGGACGGCGTGATAAGCCCCACTGATTGTGGTGTAGCAGTGGTCCAGAATGCTCTTCTCTTTAGCAGGGCATTTAATAAACTGTCTGTATTTAGGGAGTTCATGGCTGAAATGGCTTTCCTTTTTTAAAGTCCTCAAGGACAATAACTAAGGAGTTCAGGTAGGTCCGCTCCACACACCGTATCTGCTCGGCGAGTGTCCGCTGTGCGTCCTGCACGCTGCCCTGCGGTGTCATGTAAACACCGACCAGGATGAAGGAAGCGAACTCACGCTGGGGGGGTAGAAGGGTTTGCAGTGGATGATCAGGGATTCCAGGTCCGGCGAACAGTACTGTAGAATCACTGTTACGTCGTTACACCAGCCGTTGTTGGAGTAGAAGCAGATTTCTCCATCCTTCATCTTGCCGGAGAGCTCCGTGTCACAGTCCGCTCTGGTACTGTTAGCACAGTAAAGGTACTTCCTGTTGTACTGCTACCACAGTAAAGGTACTTCCTGTTGTACTGCTACCACAGTAAAGGTACTCCCTGTCCCTTTGCAGGGTGTATGGATAAGAAGCGGGTCTGTGGTCCGTGGGCCCGTCTGGGTTTCTGTGAGCGGAGGAAGACCTTCATGAAGAAGAACTGTCCTCAGCGCTGTGACCTCTGCTACGGTGAGACAGACGCCCACCTGTCTCTCTGACGTCCATCCTCCCGTCTCCGGTTTGAAACTCACTTCCTGTCTTCCAGAGCCTGTGGAGGCGGTTACCACGCCAACGCTGCCTCTGGCCAACGTCAAGATCAAGATGGTTCCTCGGGGGAAGGTGGTGGGGTTCCGCTGTGGAACCAAAAACCTCCGCTCGCCACCCAAAGTCAGGTCAGCGGATCAATACTGCTTTGAATGGATCAGTGCTAGAACTATTGATCATTTATTCCATTATTGATCAAATGCATTCAGATGTTTGGTTTTGTCAGTTTCAGTTTTTTTTAAATATGAACAGAAAATATTCACAGCTGACAGGCTGAATCCGAAGATCATTTGCTTTTATATCATACAGTGGTGCAGTGGGGACAGTGTGCAGTGGAAACAGTGGTGCAGTGGGAACATAGTGCAGTGTGAACATGGTGCAGTGGGAACAGTGGTGGAGTGGGAACAGTGGGAACATGGTGCAGTGGGAAAACGGTGCAGTGGGAACAGTGGTGCAGTGGGAACATGGTGCAGTGGGGAAATGGTGCAGTGGGAACATGGTGCAGTGGGGAAACAGTGCAGTGGGAACATGGTGCAGTGGGAACATGGTGCAGTGGGGAAATGGTGCAGTGGGAACATGGTGCATTGGGAACAGTGGTGCAGTGGGAACAGTGGTGGAGTGGGAACATGGTGCAGTGGAAACATGGTGCAAAGGGAAAATGCGGCAGTGTGAACATGGTGGAGTGGGATCATAGTGTAGTGAGAACATGGTGCAGTGGGACCATGGTGGAGTGGGAACAGTGGGAACAGGGTGCAGTGGGAACAGTGGTGCAGTGGGAACATGGTGCAGTGGGAAAATGGTGCAGTGGGAACATTGTGCATTGGGAACAGTGGTGCAGTGGGAACATGGTGCAAAGGGAAAATGGTGCAGTGGGAACATGGTGGAGGGGAACATAGTGTAGTGGGAACATGGTGCAGTGGGACCATGGTGGAGTGGGAACATGGTGCAGTGGGAACAGTGATGGAGTGGGAATAGTGGTGGATTGGGAACAGTGGGAACATGGTACAGTGGGGAAATGGTGCATTGGGAATATAGTGCAGTGGGAACATGGTGCAGTGGGAACAGTGGTGGAGTGGGAACAGTGGGAACATGATGCAGTGGGAACAGTGGTGGAGTCGGAACAGTGGTGGAGTGGGAACAGTGGGAACATGGTGCAGTGGGGAAATGGTGCAGTGGGAACAGTGGTGCAGTGGGAACATAGAACATAGTGCAGTGGGAACAGTGGTGCAGTGGGAACATAGAACATGGTGCAGTGGGGAAATGGTGCAGTGGGAACATCGTGCATTGGGAACAGTGGTGCAGTGGGAACATAGAACATAGTGCAGTGGGGGAATGGTGCAGTGGGAACAGTGGTGCAGTGGGAACATAAAACATGGTGCAGTGGGGAAATGGTGCAGTGGGAACATCGTGCATTGGGAACAGTGGTGCAGTGGGAACATGCACGTGCACAGACATTTTGGGGGGCAGGTGCGCAAACCAAAAAAAAGGGCACCCATCGCCAACATTATTTATGAAATTAAAAATAATAATAATAAATAAAAAACACAGTAGGATATTTTCAACTTATATATTTATGTTGTTAACAAACTAACTAAAATTATCAAATAGAATAAATAAATAACAGGCAAAAACAGACAAAACTCTGCTCTGAATAAATGAAAGGAGCATCCTCCTTGGTGCATCTCTTGGAAGATTTGTATTACTTCACTGTGATTTATTTCAATGTCTTGCTCAATGTCAAGCAGGAGAAGGTCGGAGGGTCTTTCTTCCCCACAGAGACTCCTGAGCCTGTTCTTTATTATCTTCAGTTTTGAAAAGGATCTTTCCACTGAAGCTGTTGTCGCTGGCAGTGTTGCATAGATCCTTACCATCTTCACATATGTTAGAAAGATGAGCTGGCCAGCTGGTCCTCATTTTCCTCATAGAAGTCGCAAAGAACATGGACAGCTTCCTGTGGAGGAGGAGGGGGAGGGGCGCGGCGGAGCATGTCGGGGCGAAATTCTCACAATAACTCATATAAATGCCCCATCAGATATCAAAACACATTTGGGGGGAATTGATGACAGAGAGAGTAATTTTTATTCTTAAATATTGATGAATGAAGAAAAAATTGGGCTCCAGCAGAAGGGGCACTTTTCTCATCCAGGGCAAAAGGGCAGGTCCATAGTGCAGTGGGAACAATGGTGCAGTGCACCTTGCATGGTAGCTCCTCCCATCAGTATATGATTGGGTGTGAATGGGTGAATGATGACATGCAGGGCTTTGAGTGGTCAGAAGACTAGAAACAATCTTTAAAGTACAGTTTATTTACCACGCCAGGTGGAATTAAGGCTCCAGCAACAGAACACTATTTTAATTCAATTTATTTTGTCAAGCCCAAAATCACAAACTCTCCTCAGAAGGCTTTACAATCTGTACACGTGATGAAGAAGTTACAACTACCAACAATAACAATAATAATGATAATAGCAGTAGGTGTTGGGCAGGACCAGGGTCCAGGTAAAACCAGAAGCAGGACCAGGGTCCAGGTGAAACCAGAAGCAGGACCAGGGTCCAGGTAAAACCAGAAGCAGGACCAGGGTCCAGGTGAAACCAGAAGCAGGACCAGGGTCCAGGTAAAACCAGAAGCAGGACCAGGGTCCAGGTGAAACCAGAAGCAGGACCAGGGTCCAGATAAAACCAGAAGCAGGACCAGGGTCCAGGTGAAACCAGAAGCAGGACCAGGGTCCAGATAAAACCAGAAGCAGGATCAGGGTCCAGGTGAAACCAGAAGCAGGACCAGGGTCCAGATAAAACCAGAAGCAGGACCAGGGTCCAGGTGAAACCAGAAGCAGGACCAGGGTCCAGATAAAACCAGAAGCAGGATCAGGGTCCAGGTAAAACCAGAAGCAGGACCAGGGTCCAGGTGAAACCAGAAGCAGGACCAGGGTCCAGATAAAACCAGAAGCAGGATCAGGGTCCAGGTGAAACCAGAAGCAGGACCAGGGTCCAGATAAAACCAGAATCAGGATCAGGGTCCAGGTGAAACCAGAAGCAGGACCAGGGTCCAGATAAAATCAGAAGCAGGATCAGGGTCCAGGTAAAACCAGGACAAAGATTCTAAAACCAGAAACATGTCTTTCTGTGCGGTTCTGTTTCCTGCAGCTGGTATAAAGATGGTGAGCAGATTCTGAACTCCGTCCCCGGCTACATCATCATGAAGGACCGAGACCTCCGCATCGTCGCCAACGAGTTCAACGAGGGCGTTTACACCTGTCGCATCCATCGGCGGGGAGACATCGTGTCCGCCAACTCCTGGGCCATCCGGCTGAAACCAGAGCCGCCGTCCAACAACTGAGGACGAGGGGCGAGGGGCGAGGGACGAGGACAACACAATGAATAATGTGGTTTTAACATTAGAGCTGCAGAACATCAGATGTTTAATGTTTTCTGATCTCAAAGCAGGAAGTTCAGAAAATGTTTGGACCTTTTTACATGATTTCACATCTCCAACATCTCCAAAAGCTCTGGGACCAGAAGGTTAGCTCCTGTCCTCATAGTCCTGCAGGACCTCTTGTACGTATAGAGCTCTCAGCATGACGTCATGTCCTCATCGTCATCTCGGTCCCTTCATGGTAGGACGTCATGTCCTCATTACCTTCCTTTTAGGTTTGTCACCTTACGACAAATGTGACCTACGAACGTTTTGATTTAATATTTAATGCTGAGTCGCACATTAATACCACATGATGCAGTACAGATTCCTGTAGAAGTGCTGCACAGACCAGACACCTGTTGTTATAGCCTGCTAGCTGACTTTAATGACCCCCGAAACCCTGCTGCAGTCAGACTTCCTGCTGCTGCAGTCAGACTTCCTGCTGCTGCAGTCAGACTTCCTGCTGCAGTCAGACTTCCTGCTGCAGTCAGACTTCCTGCTGCAGTCGGACTTCCTGCTGCAGTCGGACTTCTTGCTGCAGTCAGACTTCCTGCTGCTGCAGTCAGACTTCCTGCTGCAGTCAGACTTCCTGCTGCAGTCGGACTTCTTGCTGCAGTCGGACTTCCTGCTGCAGTCGGACTTCCTGCTGCTGCAGTCGGACTTCCTGCTGCTGCAGTCAGACTTCCTGCTGCAGTCAGACTTCCTGCTGCAGTCGGACTTCTTGCTGCAGTCGGACTTCCTGCTGCAGTCGGACTTCTTGCTGCAGTCAGACTTCCTGCTGCTGCAGTCAGACTTCCTGCTGCAGTCAGACTTCCTGCTGCAGTCGGACTTCTTGCTGCAGTCGGACTTCCTGCTGCAGTCGGACTTCCTGCTGCTGCAGTCGGACTTCCTGCTGCTGCAGTCAGACTTCCTGCTGCAGTCAGACTTCCTGCTGCAGTCGGACTTCCTGCTGCAGTCAGACTTCCTGCTGCCGTTAGACTTCCTGCTGCAGTCAGACTTCCTGCTGCAGTCGGACTTCCTGCTGCTGCCAGACTTCCTGCTGCTGCAGTCGGACTTCCTGCTGCAGTCAGACTTCCTGCTGCAGTCAGACTTCCTGCTGCAGTCAGACTTCCTGCTGCAGTCAGACTTCCTGCTGCTGCAGTCGGACTTCCTGCTGCAGTCGGACTTCTTGCTGCAGTCGGACTTCCTGCTGCAGTCAGACTTCCTGCTGCAGTCGGACTTCCTGCTGCTGCCAGACTTCCTGCTGCAGTCAGACTTCCTGCTGCAGTCGGACTTCCTGCTGCCGTTAGACTTCTTGCTGCAGTCAGACTTCCTGCTGCAGTCGGACTTCCTGCTGCCGTTAGACTTCCTGCTGCAGTCAGACTTCCTGCTGCAGTCGGACTTCCTGCTGCTGCAGTCGGACTTCCTGCTGCAGTCGGACTTCCTGCTGCTGCCAGACTTCCTGCTGCAGTCGGACTTCCTGCTGCTGCCAGACTTCCTGCTGCAGTCGGACTTCCTGCTGCTGCAGTCGGACTTCCTGCTGCTGCAGTCGGACTTCCTGCTGCTGCAGTCGGACTTCCTGCTGCTGCAGTCAGACTTCCTGTAAGTAGAGACGTACAGTCGGACCGTCACAGTTCATGAAACATCAGTTAACGTATTAAACATGTTAAATAGATGATGTAACTTTGAAGTACCACTAAAGACTGTTACCATGGTGATTAAACACTGTAAGATTAATAATAAATGATTTGAAACTCTTTGAAGTGTTTATTAATGTTCAGCATTTGTTCTTTGCTATGGTGGCCCTGAAGGTCCAAACACGGCCACATGAAGCACAGAGTCAGTGTGGTCAAAAGCTTTAATGATGTCGTTCTAACTGGACAGGAAGTAGTTTACTCAACTCAGTATGCACTCATTTAGAACTCAATTCAATTCAGTTTATTTTATATATGGTGCTACTGGCAAGAGATAAAATCAATAACATGAGAACATTTAGTTTGTTTAATAACAGAACAAGGTGTAGACCTGTTCTATAGGAAAATAACCTTAAATGACTTCTGTTGTGATCTGGCTCTATAGAGAACATGACAGGGGGCGGAGCCTAATATACTGTAAGGGAAACACTGCCCTTAAGTACTATATAAAGGTTTTGTGAGTTCTGCCTCGTATGAGTCATAGTATCAGTACTAGTATAATAGTGTAATAATGTGTGTTTGTATGGTTCATAGTATCAGTACTAGTATAATAGTGTAATGTGTGTTCCAGCTCGGCTCCATGTAGTTGTGAGCAGCATGACGCCCCCTGGTGGTAAACATTCGTCTATGTTGGTCTGCAGCGTCTTCGACTTCTTCCCCCAGAAGATCAAGGTGAGCTGGACCAGAGACGGACTGCCAGAGACCTCTGGGGTCACTTCTACCGATGAGCTGGCAGACGGGGATTGGTACTACCAGGTCCACTCTCACCTGGAGTACACGCCCAGGTGAGTCCACCTCCAGGTCCAAGTCCAGGTCCAGGTCCAGGTCCAGTTAGGTCTACGTAGGTCCAAGTCCAGGGCCAGTTAGCTTCAGGTTCAGTTCGGTCCAGGTCCAGTTTCAAGATCAGTTAGGTCCAGGTCCAAGTTCAGGTCCAGGTTCAGGTAGCCTCAGTTCCGTTTCAGGATCAGTTAGGTCCAGGTCCAGGTTTTGTTTGGTCCAGGTCCAGTTAGCTTAGGTTCACTTGGGTCCAGGTCCAGGACCAGTTCTTTGAGTGAGTGTGTGAGACCCTGATGTGTTGTTGTGTGTCAGCAGGTCTGGAGAGAAGATCTCTTGTGTGGTGGAGCACTTCAGCCTCAGTAAACCTCTGGTTACCGACTGGGGTAAATACCTGTCTGTCTGCACACCTGTCTACCAGCCTCTTAACCCGTCTCTCTGCTAACCGGTCTACCTGTCCGTCCTCAGACCCGTCCATGCCCGAGTCTGAGAGAAACAAGTTCGCCATCGGAGCCTCAGGACTGGTCCTGGGTCTGACCTTATCTCTGGCTGGATTCATCTACTACCAGAGGAAGGCCAGAGGAGGTCAGAACAGGGCACACTTTGGTTCAGTGGTGGATTACTTTAGTCCAGACTCAGAGACCAGGTCCACCAGAGGCTGGAAGTAGTTCATCTACACCCTCTGAAACCCGTCTGGATTTGAGGCTGACCCGGTCCCATCTGTTCTTCTCTTTAAACCACATTGTGATCGTGATCCAAGATGGTGCCGAAGATGGCTGCCTCGGTTGGTCGGTGCTCTCTGTTTTTCGTTGTTTTTGTGTTACATACTGTTTTCGGCTGCGATTCCCGGATCTCTTTCACTAGAGATACACTTATTAACATCAGGGGATTAACTCCAGCGGATTTATTTCCAACTTTTTTAACTGTGGTTGCCACACTGGACATTATTGTGAAAAGTGGCTCACTTTGGCTCACGCAGTGAGACGCCGCAGGAGAGGAAAACGTGCCGGCGCGCTCGTCCGTCTCCGTAAACGGGGATCTCGTACAGCGCTGCCGGGAATATTTCTCTCCAACGTCCGCTCACTGTGCAACAAACTGGACGAACTCCAGCTTCTTGTAGGGAAAGACATGGACTTTTCTTCCTCCTCCGTTCTATGCTTCACGGAGACCTGGCTCAGTGGATCGATACCGGACTCCGCGCTCCAGCTGGCTGGCTTCCAGCTGTTCAGAGCGGACCGCGACACGGAGCTCTCCAGCAAGACGAAGGGCGGAGGAATCTGCTTCTACTCCAACAACGGCTGGTGTGACGACGTAACAGTGATTCTACAGTACTGTTCGCCGGACCTGGAATCCCTCATCATCCACCTCAAACCCTTCTACTCCCCCTGTGAGTTCGCTTCATTCATCCTGGTCGGTGTTTACATGTCGCCGCAGGCCAACGCGCAGGACGCACAGCGGACACTCGCCGAGCAGATACGGTGTGTGGAGCGGACCTACCCGGACTCTGAGTTATTGTCCTTGGGGACTTTAACAAAGAAAAACTCAGCCACAAACTCCCTAAATACAGACAGTTTATTAAATGCCCTACTAGAGAGAAGAGCATTCTGGACCACTGCTACACCACAATCAGTGGGGCTTTTCTTATCTTCTTAAGTACTTTATATATATATATATATATATATATATATATATATATATATATATATATATATATATATATATATATATATATATATATATGTGAGGAAGTTCAAGAAATGGACCAGTGAGGCTCTGGAGGATCTTCGGGCGTGCCTGGATTGTACCGACTGGGATGTCTTCAGGACTGCTACTAACAGTCTGGATGAGTACACAGAGGCTGTAACTTCATACATCAGCTTCTGTGAGGACAGCTGTGTTCCATCCAGCTCCAGGGTGAGTTATAACAATGACAAACCCTGGTTCACAGCGGAACTCAGGAAGCTACGGCTGCAAAAGGACCAGGCATTCAGGAGCGGGGACAAGGACTTGTATACAGAGTCAAAATACAGGTTTAGCAAGGCGGTGAGAGATGCTAAACGACTGTACTCTGAGAAACTGCAACAACAGCTATCAGCAAGTGACTCTGCTTCTGTCTGGAGAGTCTCAGGCAGATTACCAGCTACAAGCCAAAAACCCCCCACGCCATGAACGACCTCCTCCTGGCAGACGAGCTGAACAAGTTCTACTGTCGCTTTGATAGACAATGGAGCAGTCCTGACGCCATCCCCCACAGGCCCAACAGCCAGCCACAAACCATCAGCCCACCCTCCCCCAGTCCATCAGGGGCTCACGCCTCTCTATCACCGCCCTCCCCAGTGATGACCCTCACTATTCTGGAGAGGGACGTCAACAGACTGTTTAAAAAACAAAACCCCCGCAAAGCAGCGGGCCCGGACTCTGTCTCCCCCTCCACCCTGAAGCACTGTGCTGATCAGCTGTCTCCGGTGTTCACTGAGATCTTCAACACCTCCCTGGAGACATGTCACGTTCCAGCCTGCTTCAAGGCCTCCACCATCATCCCCGTCCCCAAGAAACCAGGATCACAGGACTCAATGACTACAGGCCCGTCGCCCTGACCTCTGTGGTCATGAAGTCTTTTGAGCGCCTGGACCTGTCCCACCTCAAAACCCTGACTGACCCACTCCTGGTCCTGTCCCACCTCAAAACCCTGACTGACCCTCTCCTGGTCCTGTCCTACCTCAAAACCCTGACTGACCCACTCCTGGTCCTGTCCCACCTCAAAACCCTGACTCACCCACTCCTGGACCCTCTGCAGTTCGCCTACAGGGCCAACAGGTCTGTAGACGATGCTGTCAACATGGCCCTCCAGCATCTGGACCCCAGGAACCTACGCCAGGATCCTGTTCGTGGACTTCAGCTCTGCCTTCAACACCATCATCCCGTCTCTGCTGCAGGACAAGCTCTCCCAGCTGCAGGTGCCCGACTCCACCTGCAGGTGGATCACAGACTTCCTGACTGACAGGAAGCAGCACGTGAGGCTGGGGAAACACGTCTCAGGTTCTCGGACCATCAGCACCGGTTCCCCCCAAGGCTGCGTTCTTTCCCCGCTGCTCTTCTCCCTGTACACCAACAGCTGCACCTCCAGTCACCAGTCCGTCAAGCTCCTGAAGTTCGCGGATGACACCACCCTCATTGGACTCATCTCTGGTGGGGACGAGTCTGCCTACAGGTGGGAGACTGACCACCTGGAGACCTGGTGCAGCCAGAACAACCTGGAGCTCAACGCTCTGAAGACAGTGGAGATGGTTGTGGACTTCAGAAAGAATGCAGCCCCACCCCCCCTCTCATCCTGTGTGACTCCCCCGTCGACGCTGTGGAGTCCTTCCGCTTCCTGGGCTCCATCCTAACCCAGGACCTCAAGTGGGAGCTGAACATCAGCTCCATCACAAAGAAGGCCCAGCAGAGGATGTTCTTCCTGAGGCAGTCCATCCTCTGCTCCTCCATCACCGTCTGGTACGCTGCAGCCACTGCCAAGGACAAGGCCAGGCTGCAGCGCATCATCCGCTCGGCGGAGAGGTGATTGGCTGCAATTTGCCATCCCTCCAGGTCCTGTCCACTTCCAGGACACTGAAGCGGGCAAGAAAGATCGCAGCTGACCCCTCTCACCCTGGACACAACCTGTTCGTGTCCCTCCCCTCTGGCAGGAGGTTGAGGTCCATCAGGACTAAGACCTCACGCCACACTAACAGTTTCTTCCCGTCGGCAGTCGGGCTCATCAATAGAGCCGGGTTCCCCACTGACTGACTCTACCATCACAGGACTATTCACGGACCATTCTTTCGGACCATTTATTTTTATTTTTATTCCTTTCTCTCCTCTTACCGGTCACTCCACTGCACAATTCATATTTAAACACTCATGCCACATACACTTAACTTTAACTTTAACTTTAACACACACGTCACTTTAACATACACTTACATTAATGTTATCTGTCGTCTGAGCACTTTATCCTTATCTGATTTAGACTTTTTGCACTGTTGCTGTCGTTGATTGTTATTTGTCTCGTCTAATGTCTAATGTATGCACCTTCCGCCTAACTAAATTCCTCGTTTGTGCAAACATTCCTGGCAATAGACGGTTTCTGATTCTGATTCTGGTTCTGAACGACGTTTCAGACCCGTCTACTTTTATTGATGAGGTATCTGGATTTGAGGCTGGATTTGAGCCCCCCCCCCTAGTCCTGGTCCTAGGCCTAGTCCTGGTCTTGGTCCTGGTCCTGGTCAGATGGAAGGGAAAGCAGCAGCTGCTTCAACCCGCTTCATGCTTCCTGCTGAGCAGACTGAGTGCTGCCACCTGCTGGACCAGCTCAGAATCTCTTGTGATCTGGACTCTGGTACTGCTGGTCTAACCCTGATGCAGGACTGGACAGTGCTGGATCAGGGTTAGTCTGGACTCTGGTGTATCACAGCTGGATGTGAACTCTGCTTCCTCTACATGTGATGTGATGCTTTACTGTGTGAAATCAATATATCCACAAACTGACTCAATAACTGCTTAAATTCAATAACTGCTTAAAATCTGCTTAGAACCACATGTATGTTATACTATAGGGTAGAACCACATACATGTTTTTCTACAGGGTAGCAGAGGTGTCAAAAGTATTCACATTCATTACTCAAGTAGAAGTATACATACTAGGGTTTAAAAATACTTCTGTAAAAGTTGACGTATCAACTCAAGCTTTTTACTTAAGTAAAAGTGTAAAAGTACTGGTTTAAAAACTACTTAAAAGTATAAAAGTAAAAGTAATGTAAGGGGATTTTTTTCCCCATTAAGGACAAACTCTTAAGCCGTGTCTCAGGGGCCTATAGTGCACTACCCCACCTCCCCCAAAACAATACTTTTATAAAGGCCATAATGACTATAATGTTTTAAAATGTTATGTTGAAAAATGTGGGATGCACTAGGCTACCCGTTTCAGCTGCATATATGCCCATTTAAAATGATCACATTTTATTACAATGCAAATACATTAAAGTACCATATGTGTACTGAGCATTAACATGCGTTTCATGGAGCGGAAGACATGATAACTAGTTGCCTATAAGTATTGTAATAGTGCAAAATAGGCGGCGGCGGCGACTCCGACACAAACACTTAAAGCTTTGGTTCTCAAACTTTTTCTGAAAATAACATAATTGTGTGACTCATCTGTGCTTTTATAAAAAACAGAATAAAGAAAAGTAAATCAGATTGCCCCATCAGACAATGTTTTGTGTAAGTTCTATCTGTGCAAAAAATTACTCATATTTAGCTACTACTAAATAGCTCATTGTGGAAAACAATAAGCTTTTAATTTTTGTTGCCAAACAAAACAGAATGAGTGCAGATATGTGAGCGTCAGGTTGTATCAGCATTAGTGGAGCAGTGAGCTGCTTTCCTCGACACATATGTTATAAACGGGGTTGTAGATTTGATACGGCCTCTCTCAATTACGGAAGCGCATTGCATTCACTGGATAAAAAAAAAAAATAGACCCCTTTTCTCGTAATTACGAGAAAAGAAAAAGATAAAGGAAAAGTCTGTAAATCCTCTCAGTGGCAATGATGGCGCTATCGCAGTTAAATCTGCTATTATTACCGTCTCGGTTTGAGACACTGGGAAATACTGATGTTTCTAAAAAATGAGGATGTATTAAATGTAGTATGTCATCACTGCGCAGGCATCTCAAGGCGTTAGGGTTGTTCAGGCGGAAAGCCCAGCCTGGCGCGCTGGATGTCCTCTGTTTCTGCAGGAGCAGCTGAACCAACACGGGATGCTTCATTTGAAATGCATCCAATGTGGTTTGGTAGTGACTGTAACGGACCTCTGAGAGTTTAAAGTATTGTAATAGTTTGTTCCTTTTTTTTGTCCTTTATTTTAGTCCGTTTTGTTACTGCAGTCCGTGCATTTCCGGTTGCGCTCTTATTTTGAAGGTAGAAAAAACAGACGTTGTTAGTAAGAAACGGGCAGAAAGGAAAAGTTGCCATAACAACGGAAAACAGTGATAAAAAGGTTACGGATGTATTAGTTTAGCACCTGGCTGATATGGGCACAAGGTTTGCACCTGTTCAAGTTCATTTTTTGAGAAAATATTGTTTTAGATGGTTACGTTTTTTGTCTGTGTCAGAGCTTAAGCTAACCAACTGCTATTTCCGTTTTTCTTCATCGTTCTTACGGTGACTTCAATAAACCTTTACGAACCATCACTTAAAGACTCCACACTATAATTCTGCCGGGGATCCTGCAGTGACTCAAAGAACTGTGCGGCACCTGTTAAACATCCTAGATCCCCAGGAGGAGCTAAGGCAACGGAACCGTCTAAGAAGACGCCTGTACACACACATGCATACAGACTGTACACACACATGCATACAGACTGTACACACACATGCATACAGACTGTACACACACATGCATACAGACTGTACACACACATGCATACAGACTGTACACACACATGCATACAGACTGTACACACACATGCATACAGACTGTACACACACATGCATACAGTGGCCAGTACGGCACCTTTCGTAATCAGGTCAAGATCTCGTAATTACGAGATCAAGATGTCGTAATTACGAGAAAAGGGGTCTATTTTTTTTTTTCATCCAGTGAATGCAATGCGCTTCTATACTCAATTCATGCTCAATATTGAGCTTATATTTGTTTTTTTATTTTGAGAAACGCAACAGCAGGAAACGGCGTCGCGTCAAATCGCGCATGCGCAAGCTAACCTGTTAACGGCGAACCGTAACCATTTACCCCAAAGTACAGGCATCTGTCCATGTATTTATTAATGACTTTATATCCGTGTACTTTGTACTTTTGTAATATGTGAAGCCAGCAGCTCATTGTTGGTAGAAGACACGAGCACTTTGTCTCTTTCACCTGGAGCAGGAGAGCTGCTCCAGGTGAAAGAGTACTACAATAGGTACATGTACTACACTACATGTACTACAATAGGTACGTGTACTACACTACATGTACTACAATAGGTACGTGTACTACACTACATGTACTACAATAGGTACATGTACTACACTACATGTACTACAATAGGTACGTGTACTACACTACATGTACTACAATAGGTACGTGTACTACACTACATGTACTACAATAGGTACGTGTACTACACTACATGTACTACAATAGGTACATGTACTACACTACATGTACTACAATAGGTACGTGTACTACACTACATGTACTACAATAGGTACGTGTACTACACTACATGTACTACAATAGGTACATGTACTACACTACATGTAGTACAATAGGTACGTGTACTACACTGCATGTACTACAATAGGTACATGTACTACACTACATGTACTACAATAGGTACATGTACTACACTACATGTACTACAATAGGTACATGTACTACACTACATGTAGTACAATAGGTACGTGTACTACACTACATGTACTACAATAGGTACATGTACTACACTACATGTACTACAATAGGTACATGTACTACACTACATGTACTACAATAGGTACGTGTACTACACTACATGTACTACAATAGGTACGTGTACTACACTACATGTACTACAATAGGTACATGTACTACACTACATGTAGTACAATAGGTACGTGTACTACACTACATGTAGTACAATAGGTACGTGTACTACACTACATGTACTACAATAGGTACGTGTACTACACTACATGTACTACAATAGGTACGTGTACTACACTACATGTACTACAATAGGTACATGTACTACACTACATGTAGTACAATAGGTACGTGTACTACACTACATGTACTACAATAGGTACATGTACTACACTACATGTACTACAATAGGTACGTGTACTACACTACATGTACTACAATAGGTACATGTACTACACTACATGTACTACAATAGGTACATGTACTACACTACATGTAGTACAATAGGTACGTGTACTACACTACATGTACTACAATAGGTACGTGTACTACACTACATGTACTACAATAGGTACGTGTACTACACTACATGTACTACAATAGGTACATGTACTACACTACATGTACTACAATAGGTACATGTACTACACTACATGTAGTACAATAGGTACATGTACTACACTACATGTACTACAATAGGTACATGTACTACACTACATGTACTACAATAGGTACGTGTACTACACTACATGTACTACAATAGGTACATGTACTACACTACATGTACTACAATAGGTACATGTACTACACTACATGTACTACAATAGGTACATGTACTACACTACATGTACTACAATAGGTATGTGTACTACACTACATGTACTACAATAGGTACATGTACTACACTACATGTACTACAATAGGTACATGTACTACACTACATGTACTACAATAGGTACATGTACTACACTACATGTAGTACAATAGGTACATGTACTACACTACATGTACTACAATAGGTACATGTACTACACTACATGTACTACAATAGGTACATGTACTACACTACATGTACTACAATAGGTACATGTACTACACTACATGTAGTACAATAGGTACATGTACTACACTACATGTAGTACAATAGGTACATGTACTACACTACATGTAGTACAATAGGTACATGTACTACACTACATGTAGTACAATAGGTACATGTACTACACTACATGTAGTACAATAGGTACATGTACTACACTACATGTAGTACAATAGGTACATGTACTACACTACGTGTACTACAATAGGTACATGTACTACACTACATGTACTACATGTACTACACTACATGTACTACAATAGGTACATGTACTACACTACGTGTACTACATGTACTACAATGGGTACACGTACTACACTACATGTACTACACTACGTGTACTACACTACATGTACTACACTACGTGTACTACGTGTACTACATGTACTACAATGGGTACACGTACTGCACTACACTACATGTACTACACTACATGTACTACAATGGGTACACGTACTGCACTACACTACGTGTACTACACGCACTACACTACGTGTACTACACTACGTGTACTACAATAGGTACATGTACTACACTACATGTACTACAATAGGTACATGTACTACACTACATGTAGTACAATAGGTACATGTACTACACTACATGTAGTACAATAGGTACATGTACTACACTACATGTAGTACAATAGGTACATGTACTACACTACATGTAGTACAATAGGTACATGTACTACACTACATGTACTACACTACATGTAGTACAATAGGTACATGTACTACACTACATGTAGTACAATAGGTACATGTACTACACTACATGTACTACACTACATGTAGTACAATAGGTGCATGTACTACACTACATGTAGTACAATAGGTACATGTACTACACTACATGTAGTACAATAGGTACGTGTACTACACTACATGTAGTACAATAGGTACATGTACTACACTACATGTAGTACAATAGGTACGTGTACTACACTACATGTAGTACAATAGGTACATGTACTACACTACATGTAGTACAATAGGTACGTGTACTACACTACATGTAGTACAATAGGTACATGTACTACACTACATGTAGTACAATAGGTACATGTACTACACTACATGTAGTACAATAGGTACGTGTACTACACTACATGTAGTACAATAGGTACATGTACTACACTACATGTAGTACAATAGGTACGTGTACTACACTACATGTAGTACAATAGGTACGTGTACTACACTACATGTACTACAATAGGTACATGTACTACACTACATGTAGTACAATAGGTACGTGTACTACACTACATGTAGTACAATAGGTACATGTACTACACTACATGTAGTACAATAGGTACGTGTACTACACTACATGTAGTACAATAGGTACGTGTACTACACTACATGTACTACAATAGGTACATGTACTACACTACATGTACTACAATAGGTACATGTACTACACTACATGTACTACAATAGGTACATGTACTACACTACATGTACTACAATAGGTACATGTACTACACTACATGTACTACAATAGGTACATGTACTACACTACATGTACTACAATAGGTACATGTACTACACTACATGTAGTACAATAGGTACATGTACTGTCGGGTTCTCTTAATAACGTGGTGAGACAGACGGTAGTAAAGCCAACATGTTTTTTCCGAGCTCACCCCGTGTCTCAACCCCGCCCCACACATTGACTCCCTCCTCTTATTGGTCCCTGGCCTCCCCACCTAGAGCTGTCATGAGTAACATTAAACAGTACCACATCTTCCCTTTCAAGATAACAAAGAATAAACTGTTGTTCCCATCAGACCATTCGAACCCTGTAAGGAAAACAATGTTAGGCATTTTGGTGAGCATTGGAACTAGTATGAAACAAGTGTATTAATTAAACAACTGCAGTTCCCTGAATTCTCACATCGTAACATCGCGTGTTTTAACTAACCTCATTAGCTTCTACTAAGCCTTCCCATGACCATGACACCATAACACAACAATAACTCAACATATATTTCAAAGATTTCTTTCATTTCATATCTGTTCACAAGTTAAGCCTATCGGGCTTAATGATGGCTCTCCCAGACCTAGTTCTGAGAGTGGGAGACTGTGCAGGTAACACTGGAGGTGTCGCAGCAGGTGACATGGAAGCCTGCTCTGACGTGTGCTGCTGCTGTGATGTCCTCTCTTGTGTAGGCTCCTGTAGAGGTATCAGATGCAGACGGTTACGTCTCACCACCCCCTGAGGTACATCCACCAAATAAGATCTAGGAGTAGAGTGTTTCTGGATCACAGTTCCCGACGTCTTAGCGTTGGTGACCCATACATGTTCTCCTGGTGACAAGACGCTGTGCACTTTTGCACGGTGGCGCCTGTTGAAATGTGCAGCATCTGACATCCTCTTCTCCTTTTCCTTCCGAGCCAGTGCGCAGCTGTCAGGCAGTGCAGGGTCCAGATGAGAGGGAACAGTTGGCACCGTGGTGCGTAAACGTCGGCCCATGAGAAGCTGAATCCACAGGCTGTATCCATTCTGAAGAGGAGTGGCTCTATAAGCGAGTAGAGCCAGGTAGGGGTCATCTGCCTTCTTTAGGAGGTTTTTCACCGTCTGGACTGCCCGTTCTGCTTCTCCGTTGCTTTGCGGGAACCTTGGGCTGCTGGTGACATGTTTGAATCCGTATGCAGCTGCAAACAAGGCGAAGGCCTGTCCAGAAAACTGAGGTCCGTTATCTGACATCATTACCTCCGGGATGCCATGGCGAGCGAAGATTGCCTTTAGATGAGTGACGATGTCGGTGGACCTGGTGTGGGATAAGAGAGCAATCTCAATATATCTCGAGAAGTAGTCGACGACAAGTAAGTACGTCTTACCAAGCAGTTCAAAGAGGTCCGCCCCCAACCTCTGCCATGGTCGGTCAGGGTGCTCTGAGGGCATGAGCGGCTCATTGTGATGGTGTCTCTCTTGTATGCATGTTCTGCATTTGAGTACCATGTCATTTATCTGCTGACCAAGTCCCGGCCACCATACAGACTGGCGTGCGCCCGCTTTACATTTCACGACACCTTGGTGTCCTTCATGCAGCTTGGCCAGCACATCGTTCCGCAGCGTTGCAGGTATGACCAGCCGTGAGTCTTTTAGGAGCAACCCGTCTTCCACTGTGAGTGTGGCTCGCTCTAGCCAGTAGTTTTTCAGCACTGATTCCTGTTTGTCATGCGCTGGCCATCCTTCTCTGCACAGCATCATGACCCGTGAGCAGACATTGTCAGCATTGAGCTGCTCTTTCAGATTTTCTATGTATGAGGGGCTGGCAGGCAGATTTTCAATGATACAGTCCACATATATGTTTGTGCTCTCCATCAGTTCGTTTTCATCTGGGGACATGCTTGCTTTCACAGGCGAGCGTGACAGTGTGTCTGCTGTCCAGAGTGACTTCCCTGGCACATGTATGATTGTGTATGAGTAGCGCATGAGCCTCATTCTGAAGCGCTGGATTCTTGGCGGCAGAAGATCGAGTGCTTGGGCTCCAAGAAGACTGAGAAGAGGCTTATGGTCGGTCTCCAGGATGAAATGCTTTCCCAGGAGGTAATCCCGGAACCGTTCACAGGCCCATGTGAGGCCCAGAGCCTCCTTTTCCACTTGTGCATAGCGTTGCTCCGTTGGAGAAAGTGACCGCGATGCATAAGCCACAGGACCCCGTTCACCTTCTGGAGAATAACGCCTCCCAAGCCATACGAAGATGCATCGGCTGATACTTTAGTGTCCCTGTTTGGGTCATACATGGCCAGCACTGGAGGAGAAGTAAGGGCCTCCTTCAGCTCCTTAAACGCCATTACCTGGTCCGTGCACTACATGTAGTACAATAGGTACATGCACTACACTACATGTACTACAATAGGTACATGCACTACACTACATGTAGTACAATAGGTACATGCACTACACTACATGTACTACACTACGTGTACTACATTAGGTACACTACATGTACCTAATGTAGTACAATGGGTACATGTACCTAATGTAGTACACTACGTGTACTACATTAGGTACATGTACTACACTACGTGTACTACATTAGGTACATGTAGTGTACCTAATGTAGTACACGTAGTGTAGTACATGTACCTAATGTAGTACATGTACCCATTGTACTACATTAGGTACACTACATGTACCTAATGTAGTACACGTAGTGTAGTACATGTACCCATTGTACTACATTAGGTACACTACATGTACCTAATGTAGTACACGTAGTGTAGTACATGTACCTAATGTAGTACACGTAGTGTACTACATTAGGTACATGTAGTGTACCTAATGTAGTACAATGGGTACATGTACTACATTAGGTACATGTACTACACTACGTGTACTACATTAGGTACACTACATGTACCTAATGTAGTACAATGGGTACATGTACCTAATGTAGTACACGTAGTGTACTACATTAGGTACATGTAGTGTACCTAATGTAGTACACGTAGTGTAGTACATGTACCTAATGTAGTACATGTACCCATTGTACTACATTAGGTACACTACATGTACCTAATGTAGTACACGTAGTGTAGTACATGTACCCATTGTACTACATTAGGTACACTACATGTACCTAATGTAGTACACGTAGTGTAGTACATGTACCTAATGTAGTACACGTAGTGTACTACATTAGGTACATGTAGTGTACCTAATGTAGTACAATGGGTACATGTACTACATTAGGTACATGTACTACACTACGTGTACTACATTAGGTACACTACATGTACCTAATGTAGTACAATGGGTACATGTACCTAATGTAGTACACTACGTGTACTACATTAGGTACATGTACTACACTACATGTACTACATTAGGTACATGTACTACACTACGTGTACTACATTAGGTACATGTAGTGTACCTAATGTAGTACAATGGGTACATGTACTACACTACGTGTACTACATTAGGTACATGTAGTGTACCTAATGTAGTACAATGGGTACATGTACTACATTAGGTACATGTACTACACTACATGTACTACATTAGGTACATGTAGTGTACCTAATGTAGTACAATGGGTACATGTACTACATTAGGTACATGTACTACACTACATGTACTACATTAGGTACATGTAGTGTACCTAATGTAGTACAATGGGTACATGTATTATTAACATTAATGTTCAGACAGGAAACCAAGATGGCGTCCATCTTCAAAAGGAAACTTTATTTCGTGACACGATCGCTCAGGTGAAGCTGCACACAGTGCACAACACCTGAGACACTCCACCTTTGATTCAAAAGACCTTCATCGCATTGCTTAAGGGAGGAAGAGGAGGAGGAGGAAGAGGAGGAAGAAGAAGAGGATGAGGAGGATGAGGAGGAGGAGGAGGAAGGACAGATCTCAGATCAGAATGGCAGCTGGAATGTGAAAGAGAGCCCAGACAGACTGATCCAGTCCACCATGTGGTCTGGATCAGACCAGAGTCCTGCAGCCGGACTATGACCCCGCCCACACTGATAAGGGACCAGCAGGGGGCGGGGCTACAGCACAGGTAAACAGAAAGGCACAGGTATGGCCCGAACCACCGAGGAGGTCAGCGACACCTCAAATCAACAGACAGGGAGGGGGCGGGGCCTGAGGGAGGGGGCGGGGCTTGTTTGGTGTGACGGCTGTCAGAGTTCAGGAATGTTCCGGTTGGTTCTCGTCGTGGGCGGGAAGACGGCCTGGCCCCGCCCCTTCCGGTGACATCACTACATGCCCATCCTGATGCTCTGGATGATCTGGAAGATGGCTGAAGAGAAACAAAGATGAGCCACAAGAAGCTTATTGATCACGTGGTCACTGAGCGTGATCACAAGGTGCCTTATTGATCACAAGGTGCCTTATTGATCACGTGATCACTGGGTGCCTTATTGATCACGTGATCACAGGGTACCCTATTGATCACGTGGTCACTGAGCGTGATCACAAGGTGCCTTATTGATCACGTGATCACAAGGTGCCTTATTGATCACGTGATCACAGGGTGCCTTATTGATCACGTGGTCACAGGGTACCCTATTGATCACGTGGTCACTGAGCGTGATCACAAGGTGCCTTATTGATCACGTGATCACAGGGTGCCTTATTGATCACGTGATCACAGGGTGCCTTATTGATCACGTGGTCACAGGGTACCCAATTGATCACGTGGTCACTGAGCGTGATCACAAGGTGCCTTATTGATCACGTGGTCACAGGGTACCCTATTGATCACGTGGTCACAGGGTACCCTATTGATCACAGGGTGCCTTATTGATCACGTGATCACAGGGTGCCTTATTGATCACGTGGTCACAGGGTGCCTTATTGATCACGTGGTCACAGGGTGCCTTATTGATCACAGGGTGCCTTATTGATCACGTGATCACAGGGTGCCTTATTGATCACGTGGTCACTGAGCGTGATCACGTGGTCACAAGGTGCCTTATTGATCTGACAGGTGACAGATCAATAAGGCACCCTGTGACCACGTGATCCCTGTTGGTTCATCTCTGTCCGCCTGGAGCTCCGCCCACCGGCTGTGTGGGCAGAGCTTCAGGTGGGCGGAGCTTCGTTATTGGTCAAGAAGTCAGAGTGACTCCAGAGAGCAGAGTGACATTTCCTGACGATAAGCCCCGCCCCTCCCTGACGTCAGCGGGGGGCGGGGCTTCACTCACAACGACATTCATCAGTTTTATACGAAGTAAACAAACACAAATATTATAAACAAACACAAATATTATAAATAAACAATGTGACATTGTATATGAGGAAGACTCACCTGATCCACAGACGACAAAGATGAAGAGCGCAAGCAGCCAGGGACCCACACCTTTATCCTCAGTGATGCTCCTCTACACACACACACACACACACACACACACACACACACACACACACACACAGTTAATTTCCCCAGTCTGTACTGGTTTAATCACACTACTGGTCTGGTCCCGGTCTGACCCCAGTACTGGTCCCAGTGGTACTGGTCTGACCCCAGTACTGGTCCCAGTGGTACTGGAGCAGCTGTACTCACGTTCGACTTGGCCACGTTCCCCCGCAGCGTGATGTTCTTGCTGTGCTTCTCGTTGGCCATGCGGATCCTCTGCTTGGCGACCATCTTGTCTTCTTCTTCGTCTTCTTCTTCTTCTTCTTCTTTATTTATTGTGCGTTTCGCGGTTCTTCTTCTCTTCCTGCTCGTCTCGGTCGCGGTGCTGACGGACTGGAGCTGCTCGCTCTTGTCGACGTACACACAAATATGAGGTCACGTCACTTCCTGCGTAAAGTTACTGTGCGTCACAATACAGCTTCCGGCGCGCTCTTTCAAAGTAAAGTACTCTATCTTTCGCGATTATGTCATATCATTTATTGATTACCAATCTATTGATTATTAATCTTAATCATTCCCTGTGTACTCTGAGGTGTAGTAGAAGTACATTATGTACTCTGATATGTAGAAGTACATTAAATACTCTGAGATGTAATAGAAGTACATTCAATACTCTGAGATGTGGTAGATGTAGAATATGTACTCTGATATGTAGTAGAAGTACATGAAATACTCTGAGATGTAGTAGAAGTACATTATGTACTCTGAGGTGTAGTAGAAGTACATTATGTACTCTGATATGTAGAAGTACATTAAACACTGAGGTGTAGTAGAAGTACATTATTTACTCTGATATGTAGAAGTACATTAAATACTCTGAGATGTAATAGAAGTACATTCAATACTCTGAGATGTGGTAGATGTAGAATATGTACTCTGATATGTAGTAGAAGTACATTAAATACTCTGAGATGTAGTAGAAGTACATTATGTACTCTGAGGTGTAGTAGAAGTACATTATGTACTCTGATATGTAGAAGTACATTAAACACTCTGAGATGTAGTAAAAGTACATTAAATACTCTGAGGTGTAGTAGAAGTACATTATTTACTCTGATATGTAGAAGTACATTAAATACTCTGAGATGTAGTATAAGTACATTAAATACTCTGAGATGCAGTAGAAGTACATTATGTAATCTGAGATGTAGTAGAAGTACATTATGTACTCTGATATGTGGTAGAAGTAGTAACTGTAAATACTCCAGTAAAGTACCTCATAATATACTGTGAAAGTAGCAGTACTTGAGTAAATGTACTTTCCACGAATGACTATTGGACAAACTACATTAATGTTATTTTCCTGAACACACGCGGTGCTTTTACTTTGGAACCGGAAGTAGCGTCCCCTCAGTGGCGGTGCGGCGGCTTGACGCGGCTTTAAACGAGATAAATGTAGAACATCAACCTTTTCCTTATTGGTTGAACACATCGCGTCTCTGTGGCGGGAAGAAGACGCCGTTTGACTCACAAAATTAAATTAAATTAATCTGAGACGATTCTTAAGTGACGTGTAGAAGAAGAGCGCGGACTGTATGCTGATGTGGCACTGGAAGACCCGCCCACTTCTGCTCTGACGCGGTTCCGGCGGTCGGCTTTCCTTCTTCCGGCACACGTAAACATGGCGCCCCCCATCCCACTGCTAGCAGGTGGGTCTTTTTAAGTTGTCATGGAACTGTTTGCTGTGTTTGAGATGTTGACACCGACGTGTTACCGAACTACCGGATACCGGAAGCGACCGGGGAGCATGCGCGCGCATCCCGCGTCCTTATGACCGGTAGTTCTGTGAGGAAGCATGGCGCCAAACTCAGTGTGGAACCTGTAGTTTTCTATTGCCTTGGTCTAGTAGGATACACAACGCGTCCTAGAGGAGCGCGCAGAGGCTTCTGGTGGTTCGGCTTCATTCAGATAAACCAGAAACAGTCACGCGCTCACAGGATGAAAGGCCCCGCGGCCGAACAGCTCTGACGTCACGTCTGTCTGCAGATGAGTCCCACGTGTTTCTGCAGGAAGTGTCTTCAGTCACTTCATGGAACTCACTGCTGATGTGTGTAACTACCTATGACGTCACGTTGTTTAAATAAAGTTGTGTTCATTTAGTTTCAAATGAGTCCGTTTCACTAGAACTAAAGAAATGAAGACACACAAAGACATGGTGTCTAAGGAAGAGGAGGTGTCCTCTAGAAGCGTCCCCCTAGTGGACATGATCACATGACCTGTGTTGGGATCATATGACCTGTGTTGTGATCACATGACCTGTGTTGGGATCACATGACCTGTGTTATGTTTCAGTGACATGATCACATGACCTGTGTTGAGATCACATGACCTGTGTTATGTTTCAGTGACATGTTCACATGACCTGTGTTGTGATTACATGACCTGTGTTGTGATCACATGACCTGTGTTATGATCACATGACCTGTGTTGGGATCACATGACCTGTGTTATGATCACATGACCTGTGTTGTGATCACATGACCTGTGTTGTGTTTCAGTGCGCGGGTCAGACGGGACGTCTCTGCTCTCTGGTCCTCCCTCATGTGAGCAGCACTTGTTCTTCCAGAGGTAACGCATCACTCCAGCATTAGCATTAGCACTAGCATTAGCACTAGCATGTGTGACAGGTGTGTCTTTGTCCCAGGGACCCTCGGTCCGGCAGGTGTGTCTCCTTCAGCAGAGACGGGACACTGTTCGGTTGGTGCAACGGACTCAAGTAGTTATATCCCATATAATATTAATAATAATTAATGTTATAATAATGATGATAACATGATTCATGTAGTAATAATAATAACATGTTGTCTCTCAGTGTCTTTGTGGTGAAGTCTTCAGATGGAGCTGTTGTCTCCACCTTGGACCTCCCAAAGACATCTCTGCTGGAGATTTCTCCTCTCAACAACATCCTGGCCACCTGGCAACCGTACAGCAGTAAGTTAGACTGTGTGACCATTAGACTGTGTGACTGTGTGACCGTGAGACTGTGTGACTGTGTGACCATTAGACTGTGTGACTGTGTGACCATTAGACTGTGTGACTGTGTGACCGTGAGACTGTGTGACTGTGTGACCATTAGACTGTGTGACTGTGTGACCGTTAGACTGTGTGACTGTGTGACCGTTAGACTGTGTGACTGTGTGACCGTTAGACTGTGTGACCGTTAGACTGTGTGACTGTGTGACCATTAGACTGTGTGACTGTGTGACCATTAGACTGTGTGACTGTGTGACCGTGAGACTGTGTGACTGTGTGACCATTAGACTGTGTGACTGTGTGACCGTTAGACTGTGTGACTGTGTGACCGTTAGACTGTGTGACCGTTAGACTGTGTGACTGTGTGACCGTTAGACTGTGTGACCGTTAGACCGTGTGACTGTGTGACTGTGTGACCGTGAGACTGTGTGACTGTGTGACCATTAGACTGTGTGACCGTTAGACTGTGTGACTGTGTGACCGTTAGACTGTGTGACTGTGTGACCGTTAGACTGTGTGACTGTTAGACTGTGTGACTGTGTGACCATTAGACTGTGTGACCGTTAGACTGTGTGACCATTAGACTGTGTGACCGTTAGATTGTGTGACTGTGTGACCATTAGACTGTGTGACCGTTAGATTGTGTGACTGTTAGACTGTGTGACCATTAGACTGTGTGACTGTGTGACCGTGTGACTGTGTGACCATTAGATTGTGTGACTGTGTGACCATTTGACTGTGTGACCATTAGACTGTGTGACCGTTAGATTGTGTGACCGTTAGATTGTGTGACTGTTAGACTGTGTGACCATTAGACTGTGTGACCACTAGACTGTGTGACCATTAGACTGTGTGACTGTGTGACCATTAGACTGTGTGACCGTTAGACTGTGTGACCATTAGACTATGTGACCGTTAGATTGTGTGACTGTGTGACTGTTAGACTGTGTGACTGTTAGACTGTGTGACCATTAGATTATGTGACCGTTAGATTGTGTGACTGTGTGACCATTAGACTGTGTGAACATTAGACTATGTGACCGTTAGATTGTGTGACTGTGTGACCATTAGACTGTGTGACCATTAGACTGTGTGACTGTGTGACCATTAGACTGTGTGACCGTTAGACTGTGTGACTGTTAGACTGTGTGACTATTAGACTGTGACTGTTAGACTGTTAGACTGTGTGACTATTAGACTGTGTGACTATTAGACTGTGTGACCATCAGACTGTGTGACTGTTAGACTGTTAGACTGTGTGACTGTTAGACTGTGTGACTGTTAGACTGTGTGACTGTGTGACCGTTAGACTGTGTGACTGTGTGACTGTTAGACTGTGTGACTGTTAGACTGTGTGACTGTGTGACTGTTAGACTGTTAGACTGTGTGACTGTTAGACTGTGTGACTGTTAGACTGTGTGACTGTGTGACCGTTAGACTGTGTGACTGTGTGACTGTTAGACTGTGTTACTATTAGACTGTGTGACCGTTAGACTGTGTTACTATTAGACTGTGTGACCGTTAGACTGTGTGACCATCAGACTGTGTGACTGTGTGACTGTGTGACTGTTAGACTGTTAGACTGTGTGACTATTAGACTGTGTGACTATTAGACTGTGTGACTGTGTGACTGTTAGACTGTTAGACTGTGTGACTATTAGACTGTGTGACTGTGTGACTGTTAGACTGTGTGACTGTGTGACTATTAGACTGTGTGACCATCAGACTGTGTGACTGTTAGACTGTTAGACTGTGTGACTGTTAGACTGTGTGACTGTGTGACTGTTAGACTGTTAGACTGTGTGACTATTAGACTGTGTGACTATTAGACTGTGTGACTGTGTGACTGTTAGACTGTTAGACTGTGTGACTATTAGACTGTGTGACTGTGTGACTGTTAGACTGTTAGACTGTGTGACTATTAGACTGTGTGACCATCAGACTGTGTGACTGTTAGACTGTGTGACTGTTAGACTGTGTGACTGTTAGACTGTGTGACTGTTAGACTGTTAGACTGTGTGACTATTAGACTGTGTGACCATCAGACTGTGTGACTGTTAGACTGTGTGACTGTTAGACTGTGTGACTGTTAGACTGTGTGACTGTGTGACCGTTAGACTGTGTGACTGTGTGACTGTTAGACTGTGTGACTGTTAGACTGTGTGACCGTTAGACTGTGTTACTATTAGACTGTGTGACCGTTAGACTGTGTGACCATCAGACTGTTAGACTGTGTGACTGTTAGACTGCGTGACCGTTAGACTGTGTGACTGTGTGAATGTGTGACTATTAGACTGTGTGACTGTGTGACTGTTAGACTGTTAGACTGTGTGAATGTTAGACTGTGTGAATGTTAGACTGTGTGACCGTTAGACTGTGTGACCGTTAGACTGTGTGACTGTTAGACTGTTAGACTGTGTGACTGTGTGACTGTTAGACTGTGTGACTATTAGACTGTGTGACTATTAGACTGTGTGACCATCAGACTGTGTGACTGTTTGACTGTGTGACTATTAGACTGTGTGACCATCAGACTGTGTGACTGTTAGACTGTTAGACTGTGTGACTGTTAGACTGTGTGACTGTGTGACTGTGTGACCGTTAGACTGTGTGACCGTTAGACTGTGTGACCGTTAGACTGTGTGACTATTAGACTGTGTGACCATCAGACTGTGTGACTGTTAGACTGTTAGACTGTGTGACTGTTAGACTGTGTGACTGTGTGACCGTTAGACTGTGTGACCGTTAGACTGTGTGACCGTTAGACTGTGTGACCGTTAGACTGTGTGACCGTTAGACTGTGTGACTGTTAGACTGTGTGACTGTTAGACTGTGTGACTGTTAGACTGTGTGACTGTTAGACTGTGTGACCGTTAGACTGTGTGACCGTTAGACTGTGTGACTATTAGACTGTGTGACCGTTAGACTGTGTGACCATCAGACTGTGTGACTGTTAAACTGTTAGACTGTGTGACTGTTAGACTGCGTGACCGTTAGACTGTGTGACTGTTAGACTGTTAGACTGTGTGACTGTTAGACTGTGTGACCATCAGACTGTGTGACTGTTAAACTGTTAGACTGTGTGACTGTTAGACTGTGTGACCGTTAGACTGTGTGACTGTTAGACTGTGTGACTGTTAGACTGTGTGACTGTGTGACCGTTAGACTGTGTGACTGTTAGACTGTGTGACCGTTAGACTGTGTGACTGTGTGACTGTTAGACTGTGTGACCGTTAGACTGTGTGACTGTGTGACTGTTAGACTGTGTGACTGTTAGACTGTGTGACTGTGTGACTGTTAGACTGTGTGACTGTTAGACTGTGTGACTATTAGCCTGTGTGACTGTTAGCCTGTGTGACTGTTAGACTGTGTGACTGTTAGACTGTGTGACTGTGTGACTGTGTGACTATTAGCCTGTGTGACTGTTAGACTGTGTGACTGTTAGACTGTGTGACTGTTAGACTGTGTGACTGTTAGACTGTGTGACTATTAGCCTGTGTGACTGTTAGACTGTGTGACTGTTAGACTGTGTGACTGTTAGACTGTGTGACTGTGTGACTGTTAGACTGTGTGACTGTTAGACTGTGTGACTGTTAGACTGTGTGACTGTTAGACTGTGTGACTATTAGCCTGTGTGACTGTTAGACTGTGTGACTGTGTGACTGTTAGACTGTGTGACTATTAGCCTGTGTGACTGTTAGACTGTGTGACTGTTAGACTGTGTGACTGTTAGACTGTGTGACTGTGTGACTGTTAGACTGTGTAACTATTAGCCTGTGTGACTGTTAGACTGTGTGACTGTTAGACTGTGTGACTGTTAGACTGTGTGACTGTTAGACTGTGTGACTGTTAGACTGTGTGACTGTGTGACTGTGTGACTGTTAGACTGTGTGACTATTAGCCTGTGTGACTGTTAGCCTGTGTGACTGTTAGACTGTGTGACTGTTAGACTGTGTGACTGTTAGCCTGTGTGACTGTTAGACTGTGTGACTGTTAGACTGTGTGACTGTTAGACTGTGTGACTGTGTGACTGTTAGACTGTGTGACTGTTAGACTGTGTGACTGTTAGACTGTGTGACTGTTAGACTGTGTGACTGTTAGACTGTGTGACTGTTAGACTGTGTGACTGTTAGACTGTGTGACCGTTAGACTGTGTGACCGTTAGACCGTGTGACCGTTAGACTGTGTGACTGTGTAACCGTTAGACCGTGTGACTGTGTGACCGTTAGACTGTGTGACCGTTAGACTGTGTGACTGTTAGACTGTGTGACTGTGTAACTGTGTGACTGTTAGACTGTGTGACCGTTAGACTGTGTGACCGTTAGACCGTGTGACCGTTAGACTGTGTGACTGTGTAACCGTTAGACCGTGTGACTGTGTGACCGTTAGACTGTGTGACTGTTAGACTGTGTGACTGTGTGACTGTTAGACTGTGTGACTGTTAGACTGTGTGACCGTTAGACTGTGTGACTGTGTGACTGTTAGACTGTGTGACTGTTAGACTGTGTGACCGTTAGACTGTGTGACTGTGTGACTGTTAGACTGTGTGACTGTTAGACTGTGTGACTGTTAGACTGTGTGACTATTAGACTGTGTGACTGTGTGACCGTTAGACCGTGTGACTGTTAGACTGTGTGACTGTTAGACTGTGTGACTGTTAGACTGTGTGACTGTTAGACTGTGTGACCGTTAGACTGTGTGACTGTGTGACTGTTAGACTGTGTGACTGTTAGACTGTGTGACCGTTAGACTGTGTGACTGTGTGACTGTTAGACTGTGTGACCGTTAGACTGTGTGACCGTTAGACTGTGTGACTGTTAGACTGTGAGACTGTGTGACCGTTAGACTGTGTGACCGTTAGACTGTGTGACCGTTAGACTGTGTGACCGTTAGACTGTGTGACCATCAGACTGTGTGACTGTTAGACTGTGAGACTGTGTGACCGTTAGACTGTGTGACCGTTAGACTGTGTGACCGTTAGACTGTGTGACCGTTAGACTGTGTGACCGTTAGACTGTGTGACTGTTAGACTGTGAGACTGTGTGACCGTTAGACTGTGTGACCGTTAGACTGTGTGACCGTTAGACTGTGTGACCGTTAGACTGTGTGACCGTGTGACCGTTAGACTGTGTGACCGTTAGACTGTGTGACCGTGTGACCGTTAGACTGTGTGACCGTCAGACTGTGTGACTGTGTGACTGTTAGACTGTGTGACCGTTAGACTGTGTGACTGTGTGACCGTTAGACTGTGTGACCATCAGACTGTGTGACTGTTAGATTGTGTGATTGTGTGACTGTGTGACTGTTTGACTGTGTGACTGTTAGACTGTGTGACCATTAGATTATGTTACCGTTAGATTGTGTGACTGTGTGACCATTAGACTGTGTGACCATTAGACTATGTGACCGTTAGATTGTGTGACTGTGTGATCATTAGACTGTGTGACTGTTAGACTATGTGACCGTTAGATTGTGTGACTGTGTGACCATTAGACTGTGTGACTGTTAGACTGTGTGACCATTAGACCGTGTGACTGTTAGACTGTGTGACCATTAGACCGTGTGACTGTTAGACTGTGTGACTGTTAGACTGTGTGACTGTGTGACTGTGTGACCATTAGACCGTGTGACTGTTAGACTGTGTGACTGTGTGACTGTTAGACTGTGTGACTGTGTGACTGTTAGACTGTGTGACTGTGTGACTGTGTGACTGTTAGACTGTGTGACCGTTAGACTGTTAGATTGTTAGACTGTGTTACTTTATGATGTGTGTGTGTGTTTCAGAGCCTAAAGACAGCGCTCAGGGTGAAGCTAACCTCCAGCTCTGGGACTTACAGAGCGGTCAGCTGATCAAAGCTCTGTATCAGAAAAAGCTGGACTCATGGTGGGTGTGTGTGTTTGTGTGTGTGTGTGTGTGTGTGTGTGTGTGTGTGTCATACTGAGCTGTGATTGGCTGCAGGTGTCCGTGTGTCATACTGAGCTGTGATTGGCTGCAGGTGTCCGTGTGTCATACTGAGCTGTGATTGGCTGCAGGTGTCCGTGTGTCATACTGAGCTGTGATTGGCTGCAGGTGTCCGTGTGTCATACTGAGCTGTGATTGGCTGCAGGTGTCCGTGTGTCATACTGAGCTGTGATTGGCTGCAGGTGTCCCAGCTGGTCTGAAGATGAGAAGCTCTCGGTGAGGAGCGTCAACAACGAGCTGCACTTCTACGAGAACAACGACTTCAGTAAGAAAACCCACATAGACCCCTTCATGTGCTTGTAGACCAGGACCAGGACCAGGTCCCAGATGGTCCAGCTGATGCTGTTTGTCTTTTCAGACGTGATCGCCAACAAGCTCCACATGCAGAAAGTGTCCGACTTCGCGTTGTCTCCTGGAGGTCCGCCCAGCAAGGTGAGCACCCGGCAGGTTTAACCCTGGTCCTGGTCCTGGTCCTGGTCCCATCCTGGTCCCTCTGTCCCCTCCAGGTGGCGGTCTACGTCCCAGGCAGTAAAGGAGCCCCCTCATTTGTCCGTCTGTACCAGTACCCGGTGCTGGGAGGACCCACCGCTGCCCTCGCCAACAAGAGCTTCTTCAAGGCAGACCGGGTCAGCATGCTGTGGAACAAGAAAGGTGGGAGAGCGGTCCCTGTCCTGGTCCCGGTCCTGGTCCCTGTCCCGGTCCTGGTCCCTGTCCCGGTCCTGGTCCCGGTCCTGGTCCCTGTCCCTGTCCCTGTCCCGGTCCTGGTCCCTGTCCCGGTCCTGGTCCCGGTCCTGGTCCCTGTCCCGGTCCTGGTCCCGGTCCTGGTCCCTGTCCCGGTCCTGGTCCCGGTCCCGGTCCCGGTCCTGGTCCCTGTCCCTGTCCCGGTCCTGGTCCCTGTCCCGGTCACGGTCCTGGTCCCGGTCCCGGTCCCGGTCCCGGTCCCTGTCCCGGTCCCTGTCCCGGTCCCTGTCCCTGTCCCGGTCCCGGTCCCTGTCCCTGTCCTGGTCCCTGTCCCGGTCCCTGTCCCGGTCCCGGTCCCGGTCCTGGTCCCGGTCCCGGTCCTGGTGCCGGTCTGTTTATATGTCCTTGACTCCCACTAATGAGGACTTCCTGTCTCAGGTTCTGCGGTTCTGGTGACCTCGAGCACCGAGGTGGATAAGAGTGGAGCTTCATACTACGGAGAGCAGCTGCTTCACTTCCTGTCCGCCAGCGGAGAGACGGCCCTGGTCCAACTACGTGAGTACTTTATACTGTACTAGTGCTGTGTACTTTATACTGCACTAGTGCTGTGTACTTTATACTGTACTAGTGCTGTGTACTTTATACTGTACTAGTGCTGTGTACTTTATACTGCACTAGTGCTGTGTACTTTATACTGTACTAGTGCTGTGTACTTTATACTGTACTAGTGCTGTGTACTTTATACTGCATTAGTGCTGTGTACTTTATACTGTACTAGTGCTGTGTACTTTATACTGTACTAGTGCTGTGTACTTTATACTGCATTAGTGCTGTGTACTTTATACTGTACTAGTGCTGTGTACTTTATACTGTACTCGTGCTGTGTACTTTATACTGTACTAGTGCTGTGTACTTTATACTGCATTAGTGCTGTGTACTTTATACTGTACTAGTGCTGTGTACTTTATACTGTACTAGTGCTGTGTACTTTATACTGCACTAGTGCTGTGTACTTTATACTGTACTAGTGCTGTGTACTTTATACTGTACTAGTGCTGTGTACTTGTTGTGGTACTAGTGCTGTGTACTTGTTGTGGTACTAGTGCTGTGTACTTTATACTGTGCTAGTGCTGTGTACTTTATACTGTACTAGTGCTGTGTACTTTATACTGTACTAGTGCTGTGTACTTTATACTGTACTAGTGCTGTGTACTTTATACTGTGCTAGTGCTGTGTACTTTATACTGTACTCGTGCTGTGTACTTTATACTGTACTAGTGCTGTGTACTTTATACTGCACTAGTGCTGTGTACTTTATACTGCACTAGTGCTGTGTACTTTATACTGTACTAGTGCTGTGTACTTTATACTGTACTAGTGCTGTGTACTTTATACTGTGCTAGTGCTGTGTACTTTATACTGTACTAGTGCTGTGTACTTGTTGTGGTACTAGTGCTGTGTACTTGTTGTGGTACTAGTGCTGTGTACTTTATACTGTGCTAGTGCTGTGTACTTTATACTGTGCTAGTGCTGTGTACTTTATACTGTACTAGTGCTGTGTACTTGTTGTGGTACTAGTGCTGTGTACTTGTTGTGGTACTAGTGCTGTGTACTTTATACTGTACTAGTGCTGTGTACTTTATACTGTACTAGTGCTGTGTACTTGTTGTGGTACTAGTGCTGTGTACTTGTTGTGGTACTAGTGCTGTGTACTTTATACTGTACTAGTGCTGTGTACTTTATACTGTGCTAGTGCTGTGTACTTTATACTGTGCTAGTGCTGTGTACTTTATACTGTACTAGTGCTGTGTACTTTATACTGTACTAGTGCTGTGTACTTGTTGTGGTACTAGTGCTGTGTACTTGTTGTGGTACTAGTGCTGTGTACTTTATACTGTACTAGTGCTGTGTACTTTATACTGTACTAGTGCTGTGTACTTGTTGTGGTACTAGTGCTGTGTACTTTATACTGTACTAGTGCTGTGTACTTTATACTGTACTAGTGCTGTGTACTTGTTGTGGTACTAGTGCTGTGTACTTTATACTGTACTCGTGCTGTGTACTTTATACTGTACTCGTGCTGTGTACTTTATACTGTACTCGTGCTGTGTACTTGTTGTGGTACTAGTGCTGTGTACTTGTTGTGGTACTAGTGCTGTGTACTTTATACTGTACTCGTGCTGTGTACTTTATGCTGTACTCGTGCTGTGTACTTTATACTGTACTCGTGCTGTGTACTTTATACTGTACTCGTGCTGTGTACTTTATACTGTACTCGTGCTGTGTACTTGTTGTGGTACTCGTGCTGTGTACTTTATACTGTACTAGTGCTGTGTACTTTATACTGTACTCGTGCTGTGTACTTTATACTGTACTCGTGCTGTGTACTTTATACTGTACTCGTGCTGTGTACTTGTTGTGGTACTAGTGCTGTGTACTTTATACTGTACTAGTGCTGTGTACTTTATGCTGTACTCGTGCTGTGTACTTTATGCTGTACTCGTGCTGTGTACTTTATGCTGTACTCGTGCTGTGTACTTTATACTGTACTCGTGCTGTGTACTTTATACTGTACTCGTGCTGTGTACTTGTTGTGGTACTAGTGCTGTGTACTTTATACTGTACTCGTGCTGTGTACTTTATACTGTACTCGTGCTGTGTACTTGTTGTACTAGTGCTGTGTACTTTATACTGTACTCGTGCTGTGTACTTTATACTGTACTCGTGCTGTGTACTTGTTGTACTAGTGCTGTGTACTTTATACTGTACTCGTGCTGTGTACTTTATGCTGTACTAGTGCTGTGTACTTTATACTGTACTCGTGCTGTGTACTTTATGCTGTACTCGTGCTGTGTACTTTATACTGTTCTCGTGCTGTGTACTTTATGCTGTACTCGTGCTGTGTACTTTATGCTGTACTCGTGCTGTGTACTTTATACTGTACTCGTGCTGTGTACTTGTTGTGGTACTCGTGCTGTGTACTTTATACTGTACTCGTGCTGTGTACTTTATACTGTACTCGTGCTGTGTACTTTATACTGTACTCGTGCTGTGTACTTTATACTGTACTCGTGCTGTGTACTTGTTGTGGTACTCGTGCTGTGTACTTTATACTGTACTCGTGCTGTGTACTTTATACTGTACTCGTGCTGTGTACTTGTTGTGGTACTCGTGCTGTGTACTTTATACTGTACTCGTGCTGTGTACTTTATGCTGTACTCGTGCTGTGTACTTTATGCTGTACTCGTGCTGTGTACTTTATACTGTACTCGTGCTGTGTACTTTATGCTGTACTCGTGCTGTGTACTTTATGCTGTACTCGTGCTGTGTACTTTATACTGTACTCGTGCTGTGTACTTTATACTGTACTCGTGCTGTGTACTTTATGCTGTACTCGTGCTGTGTACTTTATACTGTACTCGTGCTGTGTACTTTATGCTGTACTCGTGCTGTGTACTTTATACTGTACTCGTGCTGTGTACTTTATGCTGTACTCGTGCTGTGTACTTTATACTGTACTCGTGCTGTGTACTTTATGCTGTACTCGTGCTGTGTACTTTATACTGTACTCGTGCTGTGTACTTTATGCTGTACTCGTGCTGTGTACTTTATACTGTACTCGTGCTGTGTACTTTATACTGTACTCGTGCTGTGTACTTTATACTGTACTCGTGCTGTGTACTTTATGCTGTACTCGTGCTGTGTACTTTATACTGTACTCGTGCTGTGTACTTTATGCTGTACTCGTGCTGTGTACTTTATACTGTACTCGTGCTGTGTACTTTATGCTGTACTCGTGCTGTGTACTTTATACTGTACTCGTGCTGTGTACTTTAT